>NW_008794883.1:2517158-2525168 GCF_000699145.1 Aptenodytes forsteri | reverse complement strand
CTTTACTGAAAGAGTGGTGAAACATTGGAACAGGCTGCCCCGGGAAGTGGGGGAGTCCCCATCCCTGGAGGTATTTAAAAGACACGTAGACGTGGTGCTTAGGGACATGGTTTAGTGGTGGACTTGGCAGTGCTGGGTTAACGGTTGGACTTGATGATCTTAAGGGTCTTTTCCAACCTAAACGATTCTATGAAATGCAAGCTTTGGGGGCTTTTGCCTTCATGGCACTTTGTAAATGTTAGGTTCTCCTCTGTAGGAAGGGAAAGGCCCCCTCAGATACCCTAATAAAAGAGCTCAAGCTGGCATCACAGTGTGACTTTCCTCCAAAGAAGGGCATGAGCTGCCTGCAGTTTGGTTTCTTGGGCTGAAGGCAGGGCTGCTGCATCCTGCGGGAAGCAAAGGTGGGTCATTGTCCCAAAGGAGGATCTAGGAAAAAAATCGGGGGGGATGCCCTAAACCATTGCTTTTGTTTTTATGCTGGAGTCCTTCAAAAGGCTCTATTTGGGGTTGTTAGTGGGGACTAATGGAAGCCCGTTCTAGTACACCACGTTTAAGCACAGAAGAATATGGCTGTAGGGTAAACCAACCCATGATGAACTGCATGCGTTGAGGCTTTAGTTTGAATTTTAAATGGTGGCATTCTAATAAATTTATCATGGTTCAGGATTTTATTGGTCAGGTAGGAATATTTTTCTTCATGCACAAAAAGATGGCAACCCCTCTTGGGGCCAATAAATTAAACCTATTTGAGCTTTTCATGTAACAAAATAGTGCTAGCATAGAAAATGAATCAGTGGACGGTTTAGAGGAAAGTGTTGCTTTACTTTAAGTCCAACTGACTGCTGGATCAATGTGTTTTGGTCAGAAGACCTTTGCCTTCAGTATTTGCGGTCGCAGTGTGGGTTTTTTTGGGGGGAAGCGTTGCATGTCCATCACCTTGCTTTTCCCGGTGTCAAGAAGAAGAGGCTGCAGCCAGCCTGTAAATATTAAACCATCATAATAAATGAATGAGCATCTGTAGCTGAGACATTGTTTTCCAAGCGTGAGTGACCCGCAGCCACTCACGGGTGGGTTCGAGCCCTGCATTTGGTGGCTGGTGACTCCGGCGCTTTAGCAATCAGCTTGCTACAGATGCACCACGGAGGAGCCAGGTGCCGCTCGCCTGGCTGTGAACCAGGCAGTTAGCCACGGGCCGAAAATAATAACAAATCTGAGCTGGCCATCAGTGTGTTTTCTTTGTAAAGTAATTTGCAGACTACCTCCTGAGAGGCTCGGCAGCTCACCGGTGGCTTTTCCCTCAGAATTTCTCCAGCTATGATTTCATGATGACTCCACAGCAAGATGCTGGAGCGCGTGGCTACAAAATGAAGTCAAACATAGTAAAAAGAGCTGGTGGTTTGACAGGAGGTGCAGAGCCTGTATGCAAAAATCACTCCCTGGACAAGCACCAGCATGGGAAGCAGCTCGGGAGAGCACTTACTTACACGTTGTGTGTGTGTGTGTGTAAAAACTTCCCCTTAGCCCAGTCCATAAAAGAAGCAAACCTGGGAAATGCAAGGAGGCGAATCTGCTGTTGCGCAAAAGCACCTCGTGGTGATTTTTATTATAGCAGTTGCACAGGAGCACGCCGGCAGTAAAATAGGAAAGGGTTGGGATGCAACCCAGCACCACTGGTTACGCCTGGGCATGGAGCATGAGGAAAGGGTTGGGATGCAACCCAGCACCATCACTGGTTACGCCTGGGCATGGAGCATTTCCTCCATGTCTGCTTTTATTTCCAGCTGGTTTCAAGCAGGCTGAAGCACTGGGAGCTGAGGTATTTGCAGGAGCAGACGATGTCATTGCTGGAATACATAAGCAACCTCCAACCCAGGCGCCTGGGGGTCATAGCTGGGGATGGCTGAGCTGCATTTTGGGCTGGGAGTGCACAGAGCTATGTCTCCGTAGACTGCTCCTGGCTTTGCCAGCTCAAGTACACTGGAGTAGCGCAATCTTTTTAATAAATATAATTCTGTTCCTTGGGGGTAGCTTTGAGGGCAGGCCTTCATGCACATAAGCTTGTAAGCAGCAGATTGTCTGGGAGGCTTTCCTGAGGCTGGGATATGCAGTCTCATCTTGCAAAGAAAGAAAAGAAATGAACTTAGACATTTTCTAGCAACAGGCACTGCCTTACAAAAGTCCTCTTTAAGAACAGGCAGGACTTAGATGCATAACTACACCTCTCTGAGGAAGTTATTCTATTTTAAAAGCAGTTAGTTTCCCCGAGCCGAGGAGGCAGAGCCTCACGGTCATGCCAGGCTCCGGCTGCCTTTCTGCTGAAGTCCCAAGCCACAATGCTGTTCACTAAGTGCATTATAAAAATGGTCATTTTTTTTTTCCTTTCGAACATCAGAAACTGTTGATTTGAGGCTACTCAAGTATTTCACTGAAACATATTGTATTTTACAGAATATGCTCAGGAAATTATCACAATGTTTTATTTCAGTCTTGTTTCAATGTGGCAAAGTATTTGCCTGTGTTATAAATATTTTGACTTTTTTTCATGTATCATGCTTTAAAGCTACATATGTTCCGGCTGATATTGTAATGCAAAAGTCCAGATGTAAAAGTCAGAAGAAAATGTTCTGACTTTGCTGAAATAGAAAGTGAGTAAATCAAATACCTTCACAATATTTCTTTTTAAAGAAATCTATGAATTTTTCATTTTTCACCCTGGTTTGGGATGAAAACAGATTTTGGCTCCATTGTGGAATAGCTATTCAATTTGCTAGCAGTCTTAAACCAATATGCTCTGCTACATCTGCTGTTGCTGGCACCCCAGGCAAGACGGTCCATCTGTAGCAACCAAGTGAAAGGCAAACAACCTTCCTAGCATATCGTGTTACCCCTGGTTTGGTGGCATGTTCTACTGTTTGACGAAACACCTCCGGATAGCTGGGCTTCATCCTGAGACCCCAGACATCACTTGGACAGGAGATGTTGTACCCTGGCTGGGGGTGAAGCTCCAAGCAGAGCGGCAGATTAAGTTTCCTTACTCTTGGACAACTCCTGCACTCTCCCTTCCATGGAAATCCAGCTGACCTGGCTGATTTGTTCAGGTACCTCAGACCACAGTGAGATATAGTGGAGATTTAATCTCATGAGCTGTAAACCTACTTCGGGCCAGGTGGGAACAAGCTTTTTGCTGTACTTGCAGAATTTATCCATTTCTTCAGGTCTGCGTGCCCGTGCTTTCAGCAGGCAGGGATGTCAGCTCTGGGACCCCATCAGCCGTTGTGGACGCTCTCCCTCTTCTCTGAGACCGGGGGGGCAATGAAGCAGTTAATTGCACATTTCTTTCCACGTGGGAATTAATGTGAATGCCTTTCTCACCAGCAAACTGAGCAAAGAGCGCAGTCAGAGCAAGCGGCTCAAGTAGCGCTGATGCATTGTCTGTAAATTACTGCTTGGAGGATGCTGATTCGGTGGGGAGTGGGACCGCGGCATGTTGCCTGGGGCAGTGCCCGGAGTGGCAGGATTTGGTAACGTGCATGGTGGGAGACACGTGGCAAATGTCTACTTTAAGGCCCAAATGCGTCAGCAGAAACGTGGTGGCATGGTAAGGTGGACACCCTGAGCGCTGTTCTCAGTGTTGCATTAAATCCCTGGTTTGCTTTGCTCTCTGCTTTGACTCAGAGGAACTTCCCAACAAAACTGCTTCTTGCCAAAAAATGCTGATCCACGAGTCCAAAGAGCAGGTTTTTTTGCATGGAGTTCCAATTAAAACCAGTCAGAGAAATAAGAGAAAGACAATGGTCCTGTGCTGCTACTGCAGACATTTACAGTTGCTGTTGGAGAGCGACTCCATGCCTTGTTTTGGGCTGTGGCTGCCCTGGGCTATGGACGGCTCTGCAGCCTCCCCGTGGGGCGTGCAGGGCTCTGAGCTGCCCCCATAGCCCCCCTGGGCTCTGAACATCACGCCACGGCTACCCCCAGTGAGCTTTCCCCCTCTCATTGCCTCCTTTTCCATGAAAAACTTCAGAGGCAGAGTGGGAATGACTATAAAATCATGAAAATGTTTGTAAGAAAAGGAAAGTCATTCCTCCGATGTAGTGACAGAGCAGGTTAATGTATACGTTAATTTTAAGTGTCTGGGCATAATTTGAAAGAAGGGACGGTTTATCTGATTTAATAAATTACACCCTTTCTCAAGTCTGGAATGAAACTCTGGTTCTTTATTTGGGCAATACAAATTTAAGTTATTATGTTTGGACCATACAAAAAAAAAAAGAAGTAGGCATGTAAAATTCAGTATCCCTTTATTATGACAATGTGCTACCCGGCCTCCCAGCACCCTGCGACAGACGTGAATATTTTAGTAACCAAGGAGGAACAGCGTGAGCTGGAAGCATAATAATCGGTGTAGCCTAAGCACACCTTTTAGCACCAGCTCGGGAGGATGTCTCCGCTCACCGGAGCAGAGCTCGAGAGGGCACCCGTGGGAGGGTGCGACGGGGGATGCACTGGGAGCCCCTTCCCAGAGGGTGGTGTCCCAGCACTGCTCTGCCAGACCGTGGGGACACCCTGCCCCGGGACCAGGGATGGAGAGATGATGCAATGGCAATGGTGGCCCTCCCACCACAAACGCCTCTGGTCCAGCTGGTTCCAGACCTTGCACCGAGCTGGAATTTCCCCAGATAAGCAGGAAGAGGTGTTTTGCCTTCCCTAAGACACTGTTTCGTGGACGTGGTGTGACATGCTACAGCCACCAACTTTGGTCACTACCCGTACCAGGGTGCTGCCACCACCTTTGTAGCCCGCAGTTGTCCCCTGCTCCTGTGTCAGTGCAAAGTCACCGAGAGCAGAGCATGTCCCCTCCTGGTATGGGTGAGACCAAGGTGGGCACCCAGGGCCTGGTGGGACAGTTCTCCTTCCCGTGGTGAAGCCTGAAGCTAAGCACATGCTGAACTGGAGCCCGAGAAGTCAACAGCTTGTGGGATCAGGTCATGAGATGATCTGCAGTGTCTGTAAATACAAACATTTAACTTTCCAGCTCACCAAGTTTCATTAAAAAAGAAAGCCTGAGTAAGTAGAAACAATTTTATATTGCTGCTAATGAAATTGGATTAAGATAATAGGGTCTTGTCTGAATCATTACACATTTCAGCTGCAATTTTTTTTTCATAATTTCATTATTCAAAACTCTGCGTATTTGCCATATTCATTAAAAAACAAAGGGCAAGAGACACAACCTTAGCACTGAAAAGAAAATAAAGCTTGTCATGAAGAGAGATATTTTTACATTGTAAGAATTGTTTTCCTTTGTACTTGAGAACAATGAGATACAGTTGGAAAAATGGATTTATTTGGTCTAGAAACAACTCTTTCTTACCTCTTACTACCTAAAGCAAACATCCGTGAAACCCCTTAGACACGTGAGATATTGCTCGAATTAGTCACCTGGCAACGTAGGCAGTCTCCTGGCAATCCAGAAACAGTACTTCAAAAAGAAAAGTATTCCACAGAAAGGTTGATAGCTTAAAGTATTTAATTTGCACACAGGAAAACCAAGGATTCGAACCCTGCTTCTAGGGTTGTTATCCCTGTTCCTGCTGGCTGCTCCCGTTTCCTCAGATACTAAACGGCTTTTCAATCAGACCAAATATTGTTTTGATGACTTTTCAATCAGAACAAATATTATAGTTTTGATGACATGCCCTTTGCCCAATTAAAAACTTCTAATTTAATTTAATTAAACTAAAAACTTAGTTTAAAAAAAATAACTAAAATCTTTAAAAAGTTAAATTTAATTAGTTACATCTAATTGGAACCCTTCTGACGGTTGGGGAAAAAAATCAATTCTCAAAGACTGGGCTAATATTCAGCAAGAAAAGGTGGTGGTGGTCTGACTTGTCCCTGCAGGCAGCACCAACGGCTCTGACACCAAATCCGCTCTCTCTGCTTTTACCGAAAGATGGGAGAGGCTGAAAAATGCCAGCACCACAATAATGACTGGGGGGCTGGAAACGGTACCTTTCTGTGCCTTAAAATTCTCCGTTTTGTTAACTTTTCGAAAAAGAGGATGACAAGGCGATTGGATTACAGGACATTAGTACTGCAACCTAATGGCTGGGGGATCAATACCTAATGGCTGTTAAATCTAGCAGAGGAGGGGTGGCAGGGACCATGGCTGGCAGCTGAAGGCAAAAACCCCCAAAGTTAGAAGTGACCGCTATGCTTTTAGCAGCAAGTGTAATTAACCCCTGGAACAAACTGCTCACGGAAAGGTGGAGTCTCCCTACATCGTCAAAGCAAACCAGGCTGGTTGGCTCTGCAGAGCACGTGTTAACAGAACAGGTGGAGAATGTTTAGCCCACGGTGGGATGTGCGTGCCTTCTGATTTTGTTCTCCAGCCTAGGCAATACACCCCTGGAGTGGTGGGGGGATGCGTCTGTCGATACCTCTCTAATTCACCGGACGCAAGACTAAAGCTGTCCGGCTAAACCCACGCTAAATAGCTTCCCGTAGCCTGGGATCAGGTGCAGGCACACAGACGCTTAGTGGAAGTCAGGTGCAATTTTAAGCTGTTATCCCTGTTGTCATGGGGAAGAGTTTAGGGGGAGTTAAGTGAATGTGTTCCTAATTAAAGGTAACAGAACAGCTCCCTGAAGACTGACTCCTTTTAGTCACAGTGGAAGTACCAAGGGCAGCAGCAGTGTAAGATGAGATGTCTAAATTCAGCTGTAAGGCTGGAAACACATCTCAGTTTCTGTGGACTACACAAGCCCTGGGTTTAGTGACCAGCTTGGCACTGGGGTACCACTGGGCGCCTCTTGGGCACGTAGGCTTTGTGTGGTCCTGTAAACATACTGAGAATGAGTACTGGTCAGTGTTTGCTGGTCAGTGAATGGCTTCAGGAGAGGTGGGGTCGGAGACACCACTGTGCTCAGACACACCGTGCCCTGGTGCACCTTGTTTGACAACACAGGTGTCTGAGGTGGTACAGAGACGCTCCTCTCCAGCGTGCCAAACAACAATGCTCTGGCACAATGAAAAATCCAGCTGCGACTCAGTTACCCAAGCACAGTTATCTACCGCTATTCATGGCAGGTGTCTGCTAGTCCAGGACATCTCCCAGGGCCAGCAGATGGGACTCGGCTCTTGCAGAAAACCCACATCTATCAGGACCAGCGGCTGCAAGCAACTTTAGGGTATCTCAAAGGGCATCACACACAGGTCTACATCTAAGCAACCAAACCTTAGCACCTGCCCCCCCGAGACTTGCATGTGGGTTTACTGTCTGTGAAAGGAGGAAGTTAAAAAGCAAAAAAAAGTAAGAAATACCTATATCCCAAGAACCTGTAGGCTGTCAGGAGGAAAAGCCTTCCCGCTGTGCACCTGAGAAGACCAGTTAACCTTTACCTGCATAACTTGAACCAAAGAAATGGGTGTTCACAGCCACTTTGAAATGCACATTCAAAATGATCAGACATGTTTAAATTAATATTAAAGCAAGGTGTCGGTAATGATTTTTATTTACTTAAAAGCATGCCACTTGTCACCTTGCATTTTCAATTTCCTATCAGTAAACTTCCTCCAGTAAAGATTTAACCTTGGGCTCTTCATGAAATGGTTTCCTCTGGACTTTTGTTATGTTTCCTCCTGCTGTCTTTGTTCAATTTCTGCAGTGTTTGGAAGCAGCTGTACATTTCATAGCCAAGCTAAAAAAAAAATGTGGGTGAAAAAGTGCTGAGTAACACGTGTGGGTTTTTTTCAGAGCTCTTAAACACCATGCAGATATTGTTTTGGGGTCTCGTTCTAGTTATTCTATTCTATCCTATTGTATTTTTCTGTTTTATTCATTCTGGTATCTGAGGGTTAAATTTATCACACCTTGTGTAATAGGTCTGTGCTGGTTTTGGCTGGGGTAGAGTTAATTTTCTTCCCAGTAGCTAGCATGGGGCTGTGCTTTGGATTTGTGCTGGAAACAGTGCTGATAACACAGGGATGTTTTTGTTACTGCTGAGCAGT
>NW_008794883.1:2485832-2516863 GCF_000699145.1 Aptenodytes forsteri | reverse complement strand
ATGCATGGCTTTTGCTTTACCTATTAAACTGTCTTTATCTCAACCCACGACTTTTGTCACTTTTACCCTTCCAATTCTTTCCACCTTCCCACTGGGGGGGGAGTGAGCGAGCAGCTGTGTGGGGATTAGTTGCTGGCTGGGGTTACACCACGACAGGTCACGTGGGCTCTAGTAAATGTATAGGTAGGCATCTTCAAGGGGGAATGAATCCCATTTTAATTGTCCTCTGCCGGAACTTGTGTCTCTCCGTTGACGGGGGAAATGCTAAGTCATTAATTTAAGATAGACACCTAACTCCAGACCTGCCACTGAGATTCTGCAGGCAAATAATACGGTCCAGTTATTTACCTGGCATACGTACCAGGGCTAAAACTTGATGATAACCTGCAGTTCTGTGGCTTGGCTTTGCCGCGTCTCCTTGTACTTTGGTTGCAAGTACTGCTCAACAGGCACGCCACGAGAAGGCAAGTGTCCGCCACGTCTGACAGCAGCTGAGAACACGTCCATGTCTTTTCTATCTTCAAGGGCAAAGAGGTTTATAGCTGAACGGTGGGCACATGCCGAGACACAGGCAACCCTCCTTCGATGGGAGGGAGAGGGGCTGTGTTTTGCTTCTCTGAAACCATGTGAACTTTTTATTTTCAATAACCGGAGTTTTTGTTTTAAGTTGGCTGTAGTAGCTGCAATACATTAATGTCCGGCTAAAGGAATGCCTAATGCAAGCATAAATCTTCTGAAATATTTATAGCATACGTGTCTCAACATGTCCTGTATTTATAGGCAAATGATTTAAATGAATATCTGATAAGGAAAAAGACTATTAAGTTGAGAAAAATCTTCCCTTCCCAGCAGGGCTACAATGAGTATTTGAGCAGCTAAATGAATAAATCTGCTTGGCCCTAATATATCAATGCTGCGTGTTCTACAAACTTTCCATGCAGGAGAATATAAATATCTGACAAAGAAATAATCCCATTAAAGAACAAAATTGACTGCAACTCAGAGCCATGTGGATAACAGGCCTTTGCAGTGTTACCTGCTGAGTCTTTGATTCTCTGTCTTTACTTTTTTTTTCCCACCTCAACCTTAGGGAATCTTTTCTGAAGACATCTCCATTTAAAGTAAAGTAGCCAGAAAATCTTTCACAGTTCTAGAAAGGACTCTCTAGCCAAGGAAGGATTTCACACGGCTTTAAGGGCTGAAGGGATTATTTCATACGTGTAGTTTGACTTTCTATATTGCACTGATCAGTGACTTATGCAGCGGTTCATGCGTCAATTTTATTACCTGGGTGGGGGTGCTGATGCGTTTTGAAGTAGTGAGACTAAAGGCGTGCGAGGGGATAAAAGTGCATTTGCTCTCTCCCTCTGGGAGAGCAGCCAGGTTTTGAAGCTCAGCACGAAGCGTGGCCACCTGCAAGCCACGGGCAGCAGAAAACAGAGCTGGTTTAGATACAGCTCCAACCAAAGCATCAGCGCTTTGGTGCGCATCAAATGCCTTTGCATCGCACCAGGGGAACAGGCATCCGAGCCGCAGCCTGCACTTCAGGGAGCCCAAATTTCCAGGAACGTGTTTGAAGACTAACTCGCTCAGGGGACTGCTCAGTTTTAGTCACAAGCAGAGGATGGGACTGTTCATGGTCTTCTGGGTTTTGTTTTCATAACTTTTCATAAATTAAAGTCTGACAAAGCACGTCGCAATTTCATAAGCCCTGTAAAACAACTCTTTGTCTTCAGGCAGAAGCTAGTAGTTTCCACTGCTAAATAAATGGACAGCCCCCATCTCTGCCGGGGATTCACGTGTGCTAACGTGTGAGTCAGGGTAGACTGAGAAAATTAGAAAACTCACCACACTGTTAAATAAAACTGGGATTTTCAAAGGCACCTGAGTGTAGTAACTAAATCTTAAAGGATTTAAGCAACCTCATTCTTTTCCGAGAATCTGAGTGGAAAATAATGTGTTATACATGCTTGGAAACTTTTCTATTAATAAAAAGCTCCTGTTTGGAGGGAAATCGGAAGTGATGGGAGTCAGAGAGGAGAGGGACCCACTGTGTTCCCACGGGTGAGTGGTGCCGGGCAGCCTCCGTGCCTCCCCCTCCCATCCCATGGGTCGGGGGCTTGGTGCATTTGTTTCCCAGCCAAAACCTTTGCCTTCAGGCACAACTGAAATAATTATTGAAGTGCAGAAGGAGCCTGCCTCTGTGCATCATGATATACCCAAATAAAAATTAATACCTACCCCACAGGATTAGTTCTTGCCCCGGGATGTACCCTTCCAGCTGTCACAGGAGCTTTGTGTTGGACTTGGTTTTTGGTACCCTTAATAGCATTAAGTAGTCACTGCGTAAAGAGCCATTTTGCTTGTGTAAAGCTGTCCCTCTTAGGGCTGGAGGGGACTCAGGCAGTGTGAGATCCTTGCTTCTCCTTCCAGTGCTGCCCGTCTCCACTTTACCCCGACGCACCGTTCAGGCACAGATTGCCTAAGTAAAAGGTCTCCTTATTTTTGTGTCCCCCAAGCCCCCACCACAAACTGAACTGCATAAAAACATTGCTCATGAGGAGTAGGAGGTGCTGCTGAAGGGAAAGGATGCTCTTCCAAAACATGTTCGGGAATAAGCTCATTAAAGACAATCTTGTTTGCAGACATCTCTCCTGAAGGCAAGTTAATTTATGGGGAAGAACAGAAGTTGCAATCTGGCAGGGAAATCTTTTCCCAACGTATTTGGCAATCCCGCAGAAGCCGCAAATCTGGGTAGCGTCCCCTCCTACAGCTTGGCTCCCTCCGTAGCCCCCGAAGGCCTCACGGTGCGCAGGGAAGGCTTGCTGCGGTACCACTCAGCCCACGCACCAGTGCCATGGAGGGGATGGGCTTCCCTCGCTGCTCTCGCACGAGGGGCACTGGGAGCTGCAGACACTGCAGAAGCTCTGCTCAGCCTCTCTTAGAAGAGCGTATATGGAGGGAGCAGCAAGAGTTAAAGGCAGAAAGAATGATTATCGCAAGCTAATAGGTTACCAACAAGACCTTTTCTCCAGTAAGTCCATTGAGGTCTTCTAAGTAGGAGTGGTGTGGCACCCAAAACCAGTGAGCCAAAAACCAGTGCATCAGAAACCGGTCAACAGGAGACAACAAATGCTTGTGCAGGCTTGGAGACCATGGAGTGTGGTGTGACGAAGAGGCAGGAGAGCAGGGCAGGGCAACTTTTGAGTCAGCATCACCTTAAAATGAAAGCCAGACCATGTCCTGAGACAACAACCTCAATGGGCCTTTGTCATCTGGATTTTACTCTTTTTTAATGGCACCAAACCAGAGACTGGGGACAATGTGACCTTTCTCTTCTTTCTCTGGCTTTGTTTAAGTCCCGTATGACTCCTATAATACAAAACATATCATTGCTGCTGCGAGCTTTTCCTTCTGGTTTTATTTCTTTTCTTTGTACCTCTCCCTTCTTGCTTTCCATGCAGTAAGGATCTGGTTTGGCCAGCCAAGGTCACTTTTGTAAAACAAAGGCCCTTTGTAAAATTGATGCAAGCCTGCAACCGAACAAGGCAGCCAGGCGCAAGAGACCCCAAAGCAGCTGCAGGTTTGCAGGGCTTGGGATGGCTGACAGGCATGGCCCATGGCTTTGTTCTCCAGTGCTGAAGGTGCCTGAAAAGTCTGGTCCACAAATAGAAAAGAACATTTTCTAATGTTGCTGTTTATTCTCTTCCCCTTTTATGCATTCATTAGTCTTGGTCGGTATGCAGGGAAGCAGCCCAGGACTTTGAAAACAACTGCAGTAACAAGCACTCCAGCTTGTTTCAGGAAACTTTTTTATTTCCCATCTGTAGTGCCATCCAAGAGGTCGTCAAACAGGATTTTTTTTTTTTTCTTAAACCCTCAGCATTTGAAGACAAAAAGAATAAAGGATATTGTTAATATGAACGCCTTAGTTCTTTATTTTTCAAATGCTATAACTTTTTTTCTTCTTTTTTGGATCTTTTGTAACAGATCTGAAAGATGTAGAACGTCAATTATTTGCCAGAGGCCAAGGCAGACCCAGACTTGTCTTCAAAACCCCAACCATGTTCACCTGCCAAATGCTGTGCCGTGGTGGGCACCCAGCAATAGTTTCGAGCCTGCTTTTTTAACATGTCATGGGAAAACAGGACTAATGTTACCCACCTGTGGATGCCCAGGCCTCCCACAGGCTCAGCTCATCGCCCACGTGAATGCTGATTTAGTCACACAGTGACGCCAGGGATGTCTCAGTGCAGAAGCTGAGGGGCTCTCACAAGTCCTCTCCCCGTAGGTGCCACGGGCACTCGAAGGACGCACCTCCGACACCTGCAGGCGTGTGAACCGGGTCCTTCATTTCTCTTGGTATTTGCCTCCAATATGAAAGCGGTGGTTTTCCAGACCTTCTTAACACTTGATGCAGATGAAAGGATTTATTTCCTCTTTTTTTGTTCTGGTGAGATCTGCATGAATGCTGAGCCAAGCCCAAAATACTTTTCAACACTTTCAGTGGCTGAAGTGGAAAAAAAAAGTGATTAGCTCTCAGCTCTGCTCTGGGATAGTAGATGTATCTCTTAGCCCGCGTTGCAAAGCTATAGCTGAGTCCTCAGTGATCTTCTGTTCCTCTTTATTTCAAATCCTGCCAATCCCCCTCCTCTCGTCTGCAGCTCGGTAGCAGCTCTCGCTGTTGCTCACACAGTCTCCCTCCTCCGGTATCAACTTTTTCAAAGATAATTTGTTTTTTCTGGCTTAACAGACTTGCAGGCATGGGGCAAGCATGTGGTTTGGGTTACGGAGAACACAATCACCCACTTTTCCATCCATTCCCTTGCCGGTGCTTTCCCCGGAGAGGCTGGGGTGCTGGGCAGGCTGTGCCCAGCCACAGGCGTGTCCTGGTGCTGCCGATAACCGCAGGTACGGGAGGGCTCGCTGAGGGACGAGCGTGAAGCAGCTCGTCCAGCGACACACGAGGAGCACAGCATGCACCAACGGAGCCATCTGCGATCTTCCACCTCAAACACACGTACCTTTAAAGAAAACCACTTAAGGCGGTTGCAGAAATATTGCGCTTTGGAGCAGTTAAATGTCAAGCAAATGCTTTTGAGGGGGAACTTTTTTCTGTGAGTAGACAAATAGCAGAGGTGGGATGTCAGAGTCTCACAGCACATAACTTCTCTAAGTGGGCTTTTTTGGTTAAATTTTTTGGGGGTCTGGGAGGAAAGATGGGAAGAAATAACCCTGCAGGTCGGGCATATGAAAGCTCCATGCTTCTTGCTTTTGTTCCTTGTCTGATACTACAGCACTTGTTTGTCTTGGATTTTTTTTCTCCTGCAAACCTTAAGATTTGAGGCTGTGTTCCTTGTCTGTGTGCCAGGGTCAAGACACTCGTCCTGTAGCTTTGCCTTATGGGCAGTGTAAAACCAGGTTTCCATGCCTTTGTGTCTGCCAGACAGGTGACCCCTTTGTTTAGAAGCACCACACACCCATGCCCCCACCGCAGGTCCCACCACAGAGGTCCCCACTCAGGGCATCCCACATGTCGCCCATCTCCTCCAAGGGCATGCAGCATAGAGGTGATGTGACTGCAGCTTTTGAGGCCCTTTCAACAGAAAAAGCAGCAAAATGTATTTTTTTGCAGTGAGATACTTTGGAACTGCCTCCAGCCAGGGGTACCCCACAGGTTGCTTTTAGGATGAAGATGACAGAAAGCTGAGAGGGGCACGGGCAGGAGCTGGCTGCAGCTCGTTGCCGAGGTCCTCCGTGAGCTCGACAGCTGAAATAACTCTGATACCCTTGCTTTAAATTTTAACAGCCAGCTCCGTGCTCCTAACAACAAATCATCATTTTGAAATGTTCCCTAAGATTAGGAACTGCATGCTTGATTGCACTGCAGATGGGAAGTGCATGATGAAAGATGGAAAAAAGAAAAAAAGCACTCACAGCTTGAGAAGCCCAAAAATAATAATCCGGGTGCAGGTGTTTTGTAGAAGCAAAGGAAGGAGAAACTTTAAGCTAAAAGGACCGTGTGATAACTCCACAATCAGACAGCAATTTTTAAGTGAGCTAAGCATCTTGCCTGAGAGGGAAATCTCCTGATGAATTCCCACTTCAGCTGGCTAATGGCTTAAGTACACAGTTCAGCGAGGAAAGAAAACTGATCCAAAACAGACATGCCTGTTTCAAACCTTGGACGAAAAGTCTTGATCCTGCTTCTACCAAAATTAGGATCAGCTTTTCCATTAACTTTGGTGAGGAGAGACTGTGCTTCAAAAATCTTATATGAATACTTTCCAAAGGTAAGTGATGAACAGCAGCAGTTGTGGAAATGACCAGAGTAAGACAAGATAAATGTAGACCTTGATCGAATGAACAGCCTGTTGATGTGTTTAACTTTGAAGTGAACAGGCTTCTAAAGCATGCAAAATTAAATATAGGCATAAGTCACCTCCTAGGATCAAAACTGAGGTGAGTGACAAGCTGGCCCTCAAGCACCAGAAAAGGAATTTTTTTAAATTAGCCAAGAGAAAGAGGCTGAGACAGCAAGGGGAGGAGCACAACCAATATCGTCTACGTTTCTTTGGTTCTGTTACAGCTCAAAGACACACAGTGCCCAAAAAATTTATCTTTTTTGAAGGTCAAGTAAAAGCTGCTGAAGTTCTAATTCGGAGAGAAAGCCTGGAAGTATCACAAGGGTGAAAGATGAAATCAGTACGATGTGGGAATAACAAACAGCTACACAAAGACCTGACAGAAGGGAAGAGCACAAGTAGTCGCTTATTGCAAAAGAGAGACAGCTCCAACCTTCCTTCTCTAAGAGTTAATCCTCCCCCAGCCACTAAATCTAATGTATGAGGGAATTGTTTGGGTGGAAAAAGTGATAAATGCTTATATATAAATCTCTGTATATTTATCATGCTCCATGGTAAGCTCCAAAGCAAGCCAGGGTATCTATCTGCCATGGTGATTCTCACTGGGCAGCCCATCTCTTTGCAATACAAAGATGTTTAAGCAACTGAGTAGATGTGAATCTTTAGCTTTTATTAGTGCTGACAGAAACTGTGGGTCCATAGCACTCCCAATAACCAAGCCATTTCTTTAGAGTGCTCTCCTTTACAGAATCATATTTCTTACGCTACTGCTCAATGGTCTGCTAAGGAAAAAAAAAGGACTGTATTGCGCCAAGATTTGTGTGTTTTTTAATAAAAACCTAACTAGAGAGGACAAACAAAACTGGGGTGAGGAGGTGATACAGAAGCAGAGTGAAGAATGATGATAGCAAATGTTCCTTTCAGCCAATCTCTCTGAGGAGGAGAAGGAAGAGATGTTAACTAAGTATTTTACTATGGGTTTGGACATAACTAAGTTCCAAATTCTTTTTCCAAATATGTAGTTACCATAGTCATCAGTATTGTATGCCTTATTATTTTTATTATTATTTCTAATGCAGTTGCATGGCGTCTGTCACTAGTATTTGAGCATTTGAGCAAACTAATGTACTTCTACTCTGAATGCACCTGCGATGGATGCTAACACTACCACTGCTGCTAGCACTGTGGCTAATGTTACACCTGAAGTCCTGTTTATGGGCAAAAAGGAAGCACAGTAAATAAAAAAAAAGAATTTACTGTCAGTATAATTTGCAATCTTAACACTCTAATTCAAGGATTATTATTAGGTTAGTTCTAATTGTTACAGAAAAAGACAAACTAGTACAGTTTGAGTATTTTTACACAGAGAAAGTCTCAATGAGAGTGACAATACAATTTTATTTATAATATACATGCTTCTTAATTTCTACCCCTTTTCCCTGGTGCTGTGCTCACATTTCCCTTGCTCATCCAGGTGTTGGACTTCAGAGCTACCAGGCTTTCCATCTCTGGAAGTTGAGCATTGCTAGCGGTGCGTCCTGCACCCCATGTTAGCCCCTGCCTGCCCACCCCAGCACAGGCGCTTGGGTGCCGAAGCACCAGCAAAGCTGTTTAGTGCTACAGAGAGCACTACAGTTTGGGGATGCGAAAGCAGTGGGGCAAGGGCCATCCCTGGGAGCTCGCAGGCCTGGAGAGACAACAGCAGGGAAAAGGACGGGCCTGAGGTTTGAAGCCCCATACGAGCGTCTTCATTCCCGTGCAAAGATGAGGGGGAGCCGGTGAGTGGATGGTCTGTGCTAGACATTTAGGCAGAAAAAAACTATCCCTGGCACTCTCAGGATTTACTAGAAAGTAATTATTCCATTAAATGTGCATCTCAAATGAGGTATTTTGGCAGTAGCTTCCAGTTTCCAATTCTCTGGAAAATAGAAAGCCGTGCATTCCTGCACGGTACACGGTAGCCGGCTGCAGTGCCCGATGATTTCCAGCTCTCCGGGTAGCAGTGCAGCATGCACAGGAAAGGTTCAGTGAGCAGGCATCTGATTTTGACAAAAACAAAACAGTTTGACCAGAAACTGAAGGTGTACTTTAACAGCCACAGAAGTTAGCTGGCTGTTCTATTAAAATGATTTATAATAATAATATTTGTTTTAGGTGGCTGTTGCTTTTTCTCATAATCCTAACAACCATCATTTCTATTGCTCCAGCCTGCAGCTACTGCCAGCTTGCAAAAACAAAGTGAGATGAGAACGGAAGGAGCTGTGGGTGGCTCTGCTTTCTGCTCACATGCCTTTTCCCAAGTCTCCCATCAGAAACGTATTGCAGTGGTCAGTGTTGCAAGAGCCTGATCTGCTGTCCTGATCCTCTGACCAAACAATCTGGGCAAGAAGCACGAGCTTTTTAAAGATGTCAGGAGCTGAATTATTATGCACTGTTGGTTAGAATCAAAGCCAGATTTGCATAAAACACTTCCAAAAGTTAAATTCAAGACTAATCAGTGATGGCTTTAGTTAAAGCCGTTTCTTCCACCTCCTTGCCTGGTGCTGGGGTGTTTCCCAGAAGCTGCATGTGATCCACCACTGGTGCAGAAGACAATCAGGGTGCATCATATTAATAATAATAATAATAATAATAATAATAATAATTACACAAGTTAATATCAATATCCTGTTTTACCAAGTGTAGAAAGATACAATAATACTTTTGGAAAACAGTCACCAGAATATTCCTGGCACATGCAGATAACCTGGATTCAGCACGATTATTCTGACAGGTATGAGCTTCAAGTGAGTTTCAGGATTGACTGTGAGGGTTTAAACCTGCAGCCAGATGCGTAGATGCCTAACGGCCGTTAAAACTGGTTATTCACCCCACAAGCAAGGTAACCCGCATTGGTAAGGATTAAAACCCATTAATTCAGTAATGTGGCTGAAATGTACAGCTCACAAGGGAATACAGTTACGTATCTGGCACTAGTAACCACCTTGGCTGGCAGCTCCTGCCACGACAAGCACATTGGCGAGAAGGAGGTACCGCTTCGGCTGATCTTCCTTGGGCTCTCACTTGTTCCTGGCTTGACAGCTGCTGGATGCACTGCAGGTCTGCAAGGCCAAGGCTTGACATCTAGCTACGTCCTTCAGGGGTGTAAAATTAGCATCTTCACAACCAGTCCATAATTCATCATGAAAACTCACAGCAGCTGTGTATGGGGATGGAACAAGGGACTGGGGATGAGAATTATGTGAAAGACTTTTCATATTTATATGAACTTGTATTATATATAAAATATATAATTTAAATCCTGAGCAAAATGAGGCACTGGCCTAGATTAACCTTTAGTCTACCTCTTCTTAGGTTCATGCATGCTGGATTATTTGGTCTGACCTTCATATCAGAGGCCGTGTAATTTCATCCAATTACCTTCATACTTTATGAGATGTGTTTGACTAAATTTTACCTTCTGGTAAAACAGACAATCTTGGTGTGAAAACTTTGACTGTCAGAACTAGAACAGTCAGACCCGTGGCCAGTGAAGCTTTGTGGGTGAGCAGGGGCGTGCTGGCACCTCCCTGCAACACAGACCTGGCCTCCGGAGGTTTGCAGCTCATGGACTTCCAGGGATGTGCCACTCACTTCTTCCATCAGTAGTTCGTTCCACCAGGCGGTAGCTTCAGTTAAGGAAGTGTGAAAGCCAGCGGAGCGGTTTATAGTCCTCATGCCTTTTTTTTCTGTTGTTGCAAAAGGAAAAAAAGAAGAAACAATCAGCAGGAAGGAAAGGGGTTGTGTTTCTACTGTTAAGAGCTCATACAAAATATTTATTGTTAAATAAATTAATTGTTCATTTGTTCCCCGTGGAATTTATTTTTTTGTTCCTGCTGCTTTACAGCTCTTATTTGCCTTGATGTTAAAACAGGGCGGGACTGCAGGTCAGGTCTCTGAAGGGACTTAGATTTAACAAATTTGCTTCTAGACCAAAGAGGTGATTAGGACAAGTTATAGGGGTGCTTTCTGGCCAGCTTTGTAAATAGAAATAAACCGATTTTGAAAGCATTCTAAGAATCATCCATCACGATTAATCTTTGGCATGGTTCTTCAGTATACATCAGCATGGTAGAGACGATACCTTGGGATTGAAAATATCAGTTAAATCAATACCTCACAGCAGTTTGGCATGCTTCTTTCCTGAGGTCTTAGTAACTTGAACAAGTTGCGGAAGGTCTGCAGGACTTGCGGTTCCCAAGTGAAAAAGAAGCAAAACAAAACTTAGGCCCTTAAACTTTTGTTGACTTCAAGGTGTTGCACAGTGTGACAGAGGAGTGTCTTTATCTACTTCCTTGTCTTTATAGTCACAAAGATCATGAGACAATATTAAAAACCCAAAAAAAAATCTTCTCTACAGTCTTCCTAAGCACCAGGCAGTACTGGCTCAGCTTTCCTCTTCGCAACTCCCAGAGCAATTTCTGCTGGCAGTAACAGTCCAAAGGGCTTCAGCCTTTGCAACTGCCCCGCCGTGGCAATAGGTTTGGAAAGGCTGCCAGGACTGTGCTAGCAGGCGAACCCAGGCAGACATCGGCGCGGTAATAGGCACTTTCATGACAAGCTGTTTTCTTTATTTCCTCCAACGTACAGTGGTGCCAAGTGACAGGGCAGTGGGGGCAGCCTCAGCCATACGCGTTCATGCGAGTCTAGGAGATACTGATGGCATGGTCCACACGTTAGCTTGTATGAAAGAAAAAATATGCTTGGGTATTACTGCCTATTCGTCCCAGTGCAGATTCTCCTGAGCCTATTGGAATAAAGTTTTTTTAGTAAGTCTTGATCCCATGTCCGTGGAAGTCAACATGACTCTCTTGAATGACTTGAGAGATTTCAGCCCACATCTTCAAAGCACTACATCATGCCTGCTAGTGCCTCCTTTTTCCTTTTTCCATTTTACATTTGTTTTTGTTCTTCTGTATTTTCTTTACGTGTTCATTTGGTAGATTGGCAATAAAGTTCCTGGAGTGGAGTTTGGAACCAGATGAAGCTTACTTCCAAAGTATAGTAATCTATTTCCCTGCCTCCTCTCTGTGTTTATTTTCCATAAATGACTTGACACTTATCTTGCAGTAGGAGATCATTACCAGTTACAGCATTTATTTTCAATGACATTATTACTTTGATATTTCATTTTCATAAAAAGGAATCTATTTATTGCTGCCTTGTGGAAAAAAAAAGTCAGTGATTTAATTAACTAGTAACTCTGGCTTGAATATTTCATGGGACTCTGGCTGTGAACTCCTGCAAAGTGAATGTTTTCAGACAACTTGCTTAAGAGCCTACTTCAGCTGATTCTCAGCAGACACACGTTAACCGTGTCAGAAATCATTCCACTCTTGCACTACATGGCGGCTTATTTTTCATTTATCTCCCAACATGAGTATTTACAGTAGCACCTAGAAGTCTTGGATGCCACAGTGAGTCCTTTGGGATGGGCACATAAACAAGCACTTAATAAGGGAGAGTCTCTACTCTGTTTCCAACCTAGACAAACAGTGCAAACCAAGGACGGGAAGAAAAAGCCAGGTAAAACATGTCAATGGGATGACCTGCTGGGTCATCTCTGGAGCCGGGAATAGAGCCTGGGTCCCCAGGCACGTGTTCTGGTGCACCTCTTGCTAGTCTTCGCTCTAACAGTTTCTCATCCGGCAGCTTTGCACATTGTATTGAACCTTTCCCAAGTCCACTCCCTGTTTTCAATATAGCGACAGCCATTTCTGTTCAGAGAGCAGACAACACAGGTGCAGAGCAATAATTTCTCCTAGCAGCGTGAAAAGTCTGTCTTTGCATTTCTTGCAACAGGAAATGGTATTCATTTTAATCCCATCTCTCCCACTCATTGTTTATGAAAGAAAAAGAAAAAAAGGATGCAGCTAATAAGGGCTAAGTTCACCTACCCAGGAAGAATCCTTTACCCTGCCCTGGACTTATTGTATGGGCAGAGTATCCTGGCTGGACAGGTCAGGTTGACACTAGTGACTCCAGTCTGAACAGGAGGTAGAAAAGGATAGGCAGGATATTTTAGTGGATGGTAGCACTTGGTCCTAAGAGGCCAGGATGCTTCTGCTGCATCCAAAACCACCTTGCCAGGCGTGTGCAGATTTGTCTGAGCCAGCAGAGAGACCTAACGAGTCTACCCTGTACAACACACTTCTCACCGCTGCCGTGCAGCCTGGCCACATTAACCCAGATAATAACCTTAGGCTCTTGGCACAGCACATTACTTCAAGAGCATCAGCATACCAGCATGTCCTGTCTATATCTGGACTGCAGATAGTACTAATCCTGCGGCAGATACAAGTAAATTAAGCAGGGAAGGGACAGTTCTCTGGCCCTGAAGCCAAACCCTTATTCCTACCAGTGCCTCCTATCTATTGCCTATCTGTAAAAATAAGGCTATCAGTTCGCTACTCCACAAGAACAACTTAAGAGTAAAATTTTTAAACGTTAAGGTATTGCCATTCCTTCCCTTCAGCAGCAAGGCAGGACTGTGTGGTAACAGCAGAGATGACAGCCGATGGAAGCTGGATCCCATCCTTCTCCCGCTTCCATTGAGTTACCGAGCCCTGTGCGGAGGAATTGGCTCGATGAGTCTGTTCAGGGCTGAACCGGGAGAGAGCAGTAAGAGACCGTGGGCAGGGAAGGCAAACAAGACCTGGAAGAGCCAAGCTGCAGGAGCACAGCCTGATGTGGGAAAGCAGCAGGTGGGAAATGACGGAACATTTTGCTTGAAATTGTAGGAGTTTGCTTCTGCGAGAAACAAGTCCAGAAAAATGTGACACTAGTCATTCCCTTCCCCCTTCATAATAGTACCATTTGTAGAAAAAAAACATAATATTTTTGCTACAAATGGCATTATTATAACCATGCCTGATTTCTGAAAAAACTTGTAACTTTAATATTGAAATCATTGGGCATATAGAAAATGCTGGTTTCACCAAGACAGAGTCCTGCCTATATGACACTGCTGATGTCTTTGTGGCTACTCCCAGTTAATATATAGTGTTAAAAAACTGAGTTCATTTTGACACCAAAACACGTGGAAAAGAAAAAAAAAATGCAACTTTTTTTTTATTTATTGGAGATCTGTTTTTGAGGACTGGTAGGGAAAGGCTCAAACCCCTCCTGAAACCCTGGCTGCAGCAAATGAAGACCTGAAGCTCCTCATTCCCACCCACATCTTTCCCACTCCCAGATAGCCTGTTTCTGTTGCTATATATCCTCTTCCCACCTTCTTTCCCTGTTCTTTTCCTCCCTTCTTTCAGCTTGAAATATCAGCTCAGACTTAGAAAACCAAGGCAGCCTACAGCCAATGTTGCTAATATAAACTGGTTTGTGAAAAAATAGGGGGTTTTGTTATAAATGGAGAGTAATAAATAGAAGACTATAAAATATGATAAAAACCATGGAAGCTATGATTTCTTTTAGCTTCTTCAATTTTCTATTGTTCCCAAAAGTAAGTTTAATACAGACTAATTTCCAGTGCTGAAACGCAGAAGGAAAGTCAATCAGGGAAGCAGATAAAGACGTAACCATTAATATTAACAGTCCAGAACTATTAGCTTTCACTGCCTCAGAATAGAAAGCAATCCCCAGTGCACAAGCTGGCTTCCCTCCCACCAAATTTAGTTAGAGATTTATCCTTCAGTGTCCTTCGTAGTTTTTGCATTTCGATGGCAATACATCCAGCAAGGAGCACCATTTGACCCAGTAAGCGAGAGAAAGGTATAGAAAGCAAAGGTTCCCAAGCCAGAGATCAGCAAAAGACATTCAAAGCCTCCGTTAAGTATCTCACAGGGGAGAGCAGCAACGCTAAGGACTTGAAAACTCAATAGGGAGCACCACAGCAGCAAAATCCTGGTGATTAATTGCAGCAAACACCAGCAAAGGAAATACAATTAAAAACCAAATCAAAATGAAAATAAATACCCATCAGGATCCCGCAGAGCTTTGGGAGTCAGGGAGAGGCACCATAAACTGTTGATCCAGCAATTGCCCCGCAGAGCAGCTGCTGACGAGAAAAAAAGGGAGAGGAGCTGAAAATCAGCTTTCCTAAGTGGTGCTAACAAAATAGACTCCCCCCCCCTTTAAAACAGCCAACTAAATAAACTAGAGGCAGAGAGGAGGTGCTGGCACAGCTCTACACCAGCTTCTTGTCCCACTTTCCCCCACCACTCGGGAACTTTATTATGCCTTCTTTAACAAGTGGAAATGACAACTATAACTGCTGTGTGAGTATACAACCACAAACAATTTGAAAACCTACCCTCTCTTCGTACGCTAATCCAGCTAAAGTGTTAAAACTATGAAGTCATATAGATAGATGAGAACAGAGAAATGCAAAGTTATAATAGTAACTTCATTGCCCAGCTTCCTCTTATTTTAGGCAACTTAGATCATCTCTTTCACGTGTTATTCAAGCTTCATCTTGAAAGTAGCTGAGCTTTCTCCTTTCCATCGCCCTTATGGGAAAGATGTTTGAAAATGTCATTGCTTACACACAAAAAAAAAAGGTTTCATTTCAGTCTACATTCATTCAAGGCCAGCTGGCTTTTTAGAAGGGACATGAACTCTCACATTTCAGGACAAAGCTTCTCAGTGATATAGATATTGCCTTTATGTGGGTTTTCCCACCTTCCGCTGGTTTCTTTTACATTGCTCACAGAGGAAAGCAAATACCAAACTGCCTGACTCCTAATCTGAATCAATAAATAAGACAATGGGTGGATACACTTTTGCCACCCGCAGCCTGGGCTTAGACCTGAACTGCATTCGCTGCAGCTGGTAGCAGCAATGCTCTTACAGCTGTCATGCTCTAAGAAGGTAAATGATGCCAGGTAGTGAGGAGGGATAATACCTCTCCATTAGACCAGCTGATGTATTTATAAGAAACAGACAAGCGTGCAGGTCTGAAATTGGAGCAGTAATCTTCAAAGCGAAGAACAACAGCTCTGAATTGAACTCTGTATCTTAATCAGTTAAACCATCTGAGAGGTGATTGGTACCTGTGAGTAGGAGGGAAAGGCTGCCAGCCCAGAGAAAGACAAAATCAAAATTGTGCTTGGAACAACTAAGAGTTAGAAGAACAGTGTTAGATGTACCTATGTTCATTTATTAAATTAAATTACATTAAAAAAAATACCTATTCAGGTTTTCTTCCGAGCTTGCTCAGAGAAGATAGTGTACATGACCAGGCAATTACAATGCCAAGCATGAGAAATTATATAAATTAGAAAAAGACACGTGAGGCACGTAGAACAAAGGGCTCAGAGGACAACAGTCTCCTGCAACCCAGAGGGAAGAAAATAAATCCCAGGAAAATGAGCTCAGTGGATTAATTATAATTGATAAAGAAAGCCATAAAGAAGGGTAAAGATAACACAGAAAGAACAAGAAATGCTGGAAGTTGAGCAGAGGGGTGTCAGGCCCCAGTCCTGCTATTTGGTATGTGCAGCTAAATTGTTCTTCCCCATGGGATCTGCAACGTGATTATAAAATAAAAAAAGGAACAGAAATCTGGTCTGTCAAAAATATCACTGAGGTTTTAAGCAAGTACAGGTGTTTGCTCTTATACAACTAATCGCAGGATCAGGCACTGGTATTGCACAAAAAGCCCGTCTCTAATCCACGCCCAGTGGTCCAAGCGGCGCGTGGTACACCTCAGGCCCGTGGCAGAGCATCCCCAGCGTTAGAAACAGCTGCCAGAGCTGTGCAAACTACTGCAACCTATTAGCTGGTGCCTAGTTGGCAGGAAAAGATAGCACTTTTTAATTGGTACATCCCCAAGTGGTACGTCTCTGATATTCACAGGATATTTACTGTGAAATGAAGCACAGGTTTCATAGATGAGACACGATACTATAACATAGGTAAGAAGCCTTCAAACTTGACAATGATGTCTTTATTTGGGAAAAATGGGCTGATTTTGATAGCGATTTGTTTGAACTATAATTTGCGGAAGACAGGTCCCCTTCTTGGGTCTGTACTCTTTTTAAAGCCTGAAAAAATACAACGCATTAATATTTTACCTCTCTGCCTCCGTAACACAGAACTGTATTTTCTAACTATGCCCCCACGGCCCTTGTGAAGAGTTCATTAGCCAATACTCACAGCTCCAGCTATCAAATCCAGGTTGTGGTTTTATGGACCTCCTAGACATCACATGGTAACTCTGACTCCCTCTGCCAGCTTCCAGCTGATGTTATTCTTAAATAAAATTAAAAGCTGCAACACAGAAGCAAGGCACAACGGATTTGACAGCTGTTATTATCATGTTCATAGTGCGAATATGGGGCCAAATGCACAACATTATTTGTAAATGTAACTGAGAATTAGGTGTTTGATATTTTTTCCACCGAGACACCATCCCTCTTTTTCATCCCTATATGCCTGTCATTCCTTGGCTGTCATTGCTTTTAATGCTTATATGATAATCCCTGGCATGACTGTCCGTAGAGAGGTTGAGGATACTTCTGCCGATATCAACCACGGGAGTTCTTTCGTGCAAAGCATGAGGAGGGGACTTTGGGAAAAAAGGTCAGAGTCCTGATCCTCGTCCACAGAAGCCAGGTTCGATCCGACATTGTCGGAGCAGTTGGTCCAGGCCTTGAGCATGCAGTAAAGTGAGACCCAGTCTCCAACCATTTATCGGCTCAGACTGGCCTTTCCCCGTGCTCGTGGTCTGCCTGCGCCTCTCTGTTCCCTGGCCACCCGTACCTACATATTCAACAGCTACATTATTATTTGCAGAATGCCTCTATTGCATTATTGTAGGTCTGATATTATGCTAGATGTTGCCAAGACATTCAAAAGCAGATGTTCTCTATTTCATGATGCTCTCAGCCTGCGAATAGATGAGTAAATATCTATTTAGCTAGACATGGATAAAATAAACACCTGGATTTCCCCACGAGCAGAATGGCAAACCGGAGTCTGAAGGGAGAGATGACGCTGACGTCTTCAGAGAGTCTGGAGCGGGTCGGAGGGTCAGCACAGAGCAGCGCACAGGAGGAACGTATCGAAAGGTTTGGGGAGAAGTACAGGAAGATGCAGCATTGTGGAGTAGAGCAGAAAGCATCACGAATTGTTAATATTTTGTTATTCCATCACAGTCTGGTGTCTGAGTTACCGCATGACCTTTCTGTTGGCGCTCTGTGTTCTTCTTCCACCCTTGCCTTTGTACCTTCTCCCACATGCTCCACCTTGATGTGAAGCTATCGCCTGCTTCTCCGGCACCACATAGCTAGTTGCTTCTGAACTTACCCTTCTTCACCCGAACATCTCCTTCCCACAGATCCTTTCCTTACTGACAGCCAACCTCTGCAGTATTGCCATCACTTGTAGCAAAGGAACTTTAGGGTCCACATCACAGGTAAAGATAGAAATGTTTCCAACAGTAGAGTTTAGCCCTGGAATGAATTGCTAGGGGAATCACCATCACTGAAAGTCTCTAAGGACAAAATAGAGAAGCTCTGTTAAGAAATTATGGGTCTTACATACACTGGATCATGCTTTGGAATACCTTCTTTCCAAGAGACAGTAAGAAGACCACATCACCCAGTCATTGACCTGGCTATTATTTTTCTGACAAAGCACATCCACACATAAAATCCACTGGGTAAGAAACAATCCTTAGAAAATCTAGATGTCCATGCAACGAAAGGAAGATCAATGTTCAGGCAAATATGCAAGATGAGGAAGAAAACTTTCCTGATGGCTGCTTGAGCAAGGGAACATTTTTTACAGCATTATCCACTGAATTAATTTTATTTGCAGCATTAGCCTTATTTCTTCATTGAAAAGATTTCCGTGTGACTTGCAGTGCTTTCTCATTTGTCTGTATGTCTTGTCAGGATCAGACTTAATTACCTTTCCTTTCAATGTTTTAAAAACTAACCTGCCCTCCAGTCTTGCATGAAAGTTGTGTTGGCATGGTTACCCAACCCATTACTTCATGAGTATTGATCGTATTACTCGTATGGCTTGAAAGCCATAAATTCACTAACTAATACTATCTGTTGAATTGAGAGTTGGAATTATAGCATAAGAAATAACATCTAACTCTAGAAAACCGGCCCAAAATGAGAATTGGGAATCAGCTAATATAATTTTTTAGTGGCTGTTGCAAGAAATATTGAAATGAGGGGAGGCAGTGCTGAGAGGCCAGCACACAGACCTCGCGTTTAAATGCAGTTGTTCGAGTGATGTGCAGAGGAAATCACTCAACTGTTTGTATTTAGGAAAATGAGAGCAAAGGAATTGTCGTACAGAATCAGAGCAGAGCCAAATGTGATGCTGTATCCTTATTTTGACACTTGTGTCAGAGAGGGTCTGACTGCAATGGAATAACCTGCCCACGAGGCCTTTTGCTAAAAATATGCTTGAAAGAGGGCTTCCAGAACTAAAAGTTTAGTAAACAGTACCATCCCTCAAGCTAGAGAAGACCCTATGCAGTGCTGTGGAGCAGACAGTCCACGAACCTCTTCCCCCAGCCCTACCAGGCTGTGCTCACCTAAAGCAGTCCCGCTACGCCTGACTCTTTCCTCTTGAGCTGCCACTTACAGCTGCTGGCTGCTTCCTCTCTGCTTCTTGCTTTTGTTTTCCAGACTAGCACCTCATCAAACAACATCCCGAAAGGGTGAAAGGCTAATGTTCTCATTGCACCACCATGTGTCAGCTCACAGTAAGTAGCTACGGCGGAATTAACCCTCTGGTAAGACAGTTCCCATGTGCGAGAGCCTTTGCCGCATAATCATTCTTGATTGCTATTTAGTGGCTGGAACAGAGAGCTGGTAATTAGGACTCCTGGGTACTATTTTCAGCTCTGTCAGTCACTTCATCTGTGACCTTGGGCAAGCCACTTATCCTTACTTTCCCCATCTATGCCTCATCTTACCTATCCGGAAGATAGCAATAGCACTTAAAAAAAGTTGCTAGTGAAGTTGTGAGACTGACCTGTAAAGGGCTCTAGCATGTAAGAATGGGCCATCTGCAGCCACCCCTATATCACTAATTTACTTCAGCCCCACACTGCCCACTCCATGCCCCTTGTGAAACTGCGAGCAGAGTCTGCTGCACTGCAGAGTCCCTGATGAGCAGTCAGAGGCAGCAGAGATGTACGCCCACCATGCCGTGCCCAGAGGGGTGGTACTGGGTGGCCTCTGGAAGCCTTGGTCCCTTCCAGCAGACGCCCCAGGCAGGTTTCTGCAATACTTCCCAGTGCCAAAATAGCCAGAAACACAGATGCATTTCTTCACTGCTCAGCACCCTGGGCAACTTCAGGACTCTTGGCTTCCTTTTTCCTTGTAAACACTTCATACAAAGCTGCTATGGACATCTCATCCCTCCCCGTATGTCAACCTCGCAGAACAGCTGGGAACTCACAGCATCATTTGGTTCAACACAGGTTCATACAGCTCCCTTCCAACCCAAACTATTCTATGATTCTATGATTCTAATAGCAAATTCAATCCAGCATTCCCCACCCAAAACATAGCTACTGCCCAACCTTGAAGGACCTCTGTCCTGAGCAGTTGAGCCCTACGGGGTCCCCTGTAGAGGGGTCTGACTGATCAATGTTAGATTTTGTGTTCTTGACAGAATTTGGCACCATACTTTGGAGGCCAAATCTGTTACTGGATGTGGATGCCTGAATGTCCCCTCTCTTTTCCATTCCCATAACAGATCAGAGGCAATCTGGAACAAATGTAGAGCCTTCATCCTGCTTCTCAGCTTGGTTCTATAATATTTGCTCAGAAACTTTAGTTTGTGATGCTGGAAACCTGATGATGTGGTTTAAGCCTTTAAATTGTGATGTTTTGAATGCACGATTGTTTTAGATATTTATCCCTTTGACAACTTGGAAATGATTAGCAGAAACAAATGTATTGACCAAGGGGCCAGGGCTCTTATCCCGTATCAGAAGCAGCCAGAACACCTGATTCACTGAAACATTTTGATAAGGCAAGAGCTATTGCAGTGAAATTGTAATGACTAGATAAATACCATGGTAACGAAACTGCAGTAATTTATTATATTGTCAAATATTTTATTTTTCTTGAAACCTGTGAAACTGCTATTTTACAATATATATCCCTTGCATTGTGGATCCTCCCTAGCATGCACTTTCTAAGTGAGGGTCATTATGAGTAAGAATCCCTTGAAGTTTCATGACCTGGTGATGTTCTTATCTCCTGTGGGGCTCATTGAAGACCCATTTGTGGAAATAGGCAGTAAAAGGTTTCATGAGCAATTCCATGGTCCAACTTTTGGTCTCACCATCTGCTCCAATATCTGACATGTGGGAGATGAGAAGATGGTTTTGCGAAGAGGCAGCTTGAGTGATGTAAAAGCCAGCTGCAGTCAAAAGCTGAGGCCAATTTTCAATACACTTTTAAAATGAATTTTTTTTTCAAGGAAATAGCAATTATACACCTTCCTCCTCATGGGAGTACCTGATTATCTCCTGCTGCTGATGCCTATGTCATTGCCTCATCTTCTCCTCAAGAGAGAATAAAGGGTAAGAAACTTTATTTAATGGAATATGAAGTGCTGGTGAGACTTGTTTTTAAACTGTAGGTGCTAGCTGGTATTGGTATTATGGCAGGCAGGTCAAAGAAGTACACTTTATGCTTGGAGGACAAAACAGTGAGGTTTGCAGTGGTCATTCATTCCTGCTGAATATCATCCCTGAGTTTGCATCAGCCCTCAGAAAGGAAGGTCTTCTGTCTTCTGCAGAGAGGACTTTTACCCTTATTGCAGAAAGTTGTGCTGATCTGAGGAATCAACTAATCATTCTCAGCCTTCATCCAGGAACTTCAGTAGATATTTTAGTACCTTGGACCCAGACCATTATGGAAGTTGAAGATAAAACCTGAGATCTTGCACTTGATTCAGTACACTCCAGGTCCGTATTGAATTACCCAGTGGAGGGCAGGCTGACATATTTTATTTATTGAAGTCTTGCATGGAAGCACTTCCTTATTAATCAGTTTCTGAATGACTGATAGCTTGAACATCCCATTGCTGAAGTTCAGGAAAGAGGTGAAAAGATATGTAAGCGATGGTGAAAAAGGTATGTAAGAGATGAGGTGACATTTCCTTGGCAAATGGAGAGGACAGAAGTCATTTCAGATTTTTAGATGAGAGCTTGTAATCAAACAGAAAACAAAGGTCAGTTTTTGGACTGAACTGACCACTTGTCAGTTTGTACCTTCACCCAAGCTATACAATATCCAAACATCATACGTTCCAAGTGATTGCCTCTTTAATGAGGTCCACTTTTAACTGGCTCTTTTTGATCCAAGCGATCTTCATGTAGATAGATGTTGAACAGGACCAGCGAGAAAGTGACCTTCACGGGCTTCAGAGATGAGAGACTTAATGCTGAAGATGTATTTTTCTATCCCTGTTCTTTGAAGGTGTCCCTTGTGGAGGAACAACAGCTATTCCTGTAGCTTTCCTGGCACTCTCTCAAGTGGGAGGTAATATCTCATGGCTGACAATGCAAAGGGCTTCAGGGAGGTCTAAAATAATGAAAATGTTTACTAACAAGAGGAAATCATCCATCATTGCCACTAGAGCTGTTCAAGTCTGAATTCCAGCTGGAATCCAGAATGTGCCAAGTACTAGATACTAGGTTCAGTGAGATGAATTTGTATTTAATCTTTTGACAGATTCTGCACAGATTTTGCACAGGAATGGCAGGTGTGGCTCTGGAGCAACCATAGGGAAGAGCTGACGTACCAAGGTTAATTCCTTCAGTACTGGCCATGCTGCTGTTTGAACGAAAGGGAAAGAAAAGTTTATTTTGTTAAATAAGCCACTACATTTTCTGGTCAGGAATGACAGCAGCTGCTCGTGACTCTCTGCATCAGCTGGGAAAAGCAGGGTATTAATCACATGTGTTGGGTCAAGAATCCTCTGGGCTGTCCAGGGCTTTTTGATGCTTTCTGACCTCAGAAACCCTGGCTGTTTGATAAGATGCTGTGGGCAGGATCGGGGTTATAGAATTTTGCCAAACACTTAGGAGAAAAACAAGGAGACAGCCATCACTGGGGTTTTTTTTAGGAACAAATCATGTCAAACAAATCTAATTTCCTTCCATGACAGGGTTGTGGCCTTGGAGATAAGGAAGAAGCAGGAGATGACTACAAAAACACTTAGAAAGGCTTTTAGCACTGCATCACCTGCCATTCTTATAAAAAAGGGAGGCAGAACAGTCTCGCCTGGGCTCTGCCTCATGTCTGCTTGAGCCTGAGAGGAATTCAGGAGAAAGACTTAGAAAGTGATAATATTTTATTTCTGTGCACCGTTATCTAAAATGCGTATGCTTGAAAGAACTCAAACTGCAGGTGTTGCCTTTCTGGTGCATGGCACAGCTTTACGTTGGCTTACGCTTATATTGCAGCCATTTGCTATTTCAGCTGGAGAAGGTTATGATATTGGTACCAATCACAGTTTTGCCATGATTGCTGCCTCAGCTCGAGGTATGCTTTACAAATAGAGTAAAGAAGCTTTCCTGTAACAAGGAAAAGCTTAATGTAAGCTGGGCCTCAGAGGCTACAGCTGTAGTCCTGGCTCTACCATGTTCTAGTAGCAGAGACGTGTCCTCTTCCAATGTGCTCTTGAGATGATGTAATAGTAGGCTTAACCTTGAGCAGAGCTGTCCTGCCCTTAATTATACTCTCCTGCATAGTTAACACGTTAGTAAAATAGCCGGTATTATTGTCATCCTGCCTTTTTACAGATGGCACAGAGGCACAGCAAAGTTAAACGACTCATTCAAGGTAATGCAAAGCAGGTTAGAGCTCCTATTCTGCGCTCCCCGGTTCTGGCTCCTGCTCTCACTATGAAATATCCCCCCATGAAGACTTCCAGTCCTGATTTTAACCGGATATATGTATCACTTGCACCCTCTAGGATTTGGTCACAATGTGCCATCCAATATTCCAAGCAGCGAGTCCTCTAATAAATAGTGAGATTTGCTTTACAACTGCGAGGACAAAGTTCCTCAATGCTTTTTCCAACGGTTTACCTGCCTGGAAATGACATTATTTTTTCTTGGCTATAAAGTTTGTTTTACTTCCTGGGATAGTGACATATACAGTTCATGGGGTTTTATGTATCCTCTTAGTAAATGGTTTGTGCTCTGAACCAGCTAATGCATTATATTTTTGTCCCTCTTTTAGGGAAAAAAAGGACAGAAAACATTAACGGTATGGAAAGATGATCTTCCTATGTTATGACGACCTTTTTTACCAATGTTTCAAATATTTAATAGAGTTGTTTACCAACCAAACCTAGGCTTTCAGCAAGGTGAAAGTCATTTTCCCAATCCACCTTTAAAAAGTGCTTGGATTTTTTTGTGTTTGTGTACAAGATTGCACTTGGAAAAGTAGATTTAGATAAATCTGAGTACACTTTCAGTACTGAAGAATCACAAAAAGCATGCTTGAATTTCCTTTAAAATATTTCACTTAGATTTAGATTCAATTAGCTTAGAGAATCTCATAGCGACGTATTTATCTATGTGGCTTTTGTTACTGCAGCTTTTGACAATTATAAATTTTTAACGAGAGACAGAAATAGAAAAGAGGTAAAATTGGAAGAAAAAAAGGAGAAAATGGAGAGACTTTGTAGCCTACTTTAAGGTACATTACTCTGGATTGTAGTCTCTTCTTCCAGAACTTTTCAGTTGTGTTAAACGCAGATAAGATACGGTCAAACCACAACACGCAGCACGTCTTAAATTTGGACCAGTATCTTTTTCTTAGGCAGCTGATGGCCAGACAACTGAGTCTCCCAAGACCTCACTTTATCATGGGCAATCTTTCTTGTCAAACTCTCAGAACTCTTCTGTGGCTGTGCCTACACTGGCCGGTTGTGTTGTCCGGTCGGAGAAGATCTGCAGAGCACAACGTCTGGTCCTGAGGACCTAATGCCCCAATGCATTTCCAAGGGGTTTTGGTTCAGCCTTGTGCTGCTCTGGTTCCATGGGCTGGTTGCCACTCGCAGTGGGAGAGCCAAAGCATGGCAAGCAGAAAGGCTGGGCTCTCAAGCTGGCTTGTGAGCCCCACAAACCAGAGACTGCAACTTGCCGTAGCTGAATCTCTGCACAATAGCTGCATATGCAAAGCCAGAGCTAGGCTTTACCGGGCAAACAGTGCATTGTACAGCATGCATACCAGACTGACGCCGGGGCAATGAAAGGATATTCTGGATTTAGACACAGATTTTGAGCTAAATTGCATTGATGCAAATCTAGCCTAGTGCCATTGTTTTCAAACAGCTGCTGCGGACTCTTACTTGTAACGCTTATATTAAATCTAGCCTCAGATATAAAAATTAACAAATTAATTTATAATAGGTATAAACAATTACCCTTCTTGAAAATGAAGTGTGTACAGCATAAAGAAATGTTCTTTCTTGATGAAACATTTGTCAGCCATTATGAGATACCCTTGGCACAACAAGCCTTTGTAGGCTTCAATATTGATAATATTCAAAGCTTCAGCTAGGCAAATACGATCAGGTTGTTAACCTGATAAAACCGATACAAATAACAGTAAGTGTACTTCCAAGCTCTGACTCAAAAACGAATGCTCAAAGATGATTATTTCCCACTTGGCTTAATAAACAAGCTAGGAAAAGCTTTTTGATCTTTCCTAACCTGATTTAATAGACAAAATGCCTTCCTTTTGCTTAACCAGGGTATCCCAAGTGCAGAACACAAATTGTTTTATTTATGCTTTTGTCCCTAACAAAAACATCTTATTCTGAGTAACGGTAGAGATATGGCTTCATAACTTAGCACGAACAAAAATAATTCTTCAACTATGTATCACAGTTAAACCTAAATCTAGATTTATTTCCTCTAGCTAGCTAAACGGGCATTTAACAGAGCTAGAAGCCTAATTGTTCTATGTTACCTGTTCAGTTAACTGAGAGAAAGAGAGATATTTTTCTCTCTGGCCGTGAGTCAGAACCACCAGTGACTAAGTAACTCCATGAAGGTCTCTTCGTTGACTGCAGTGGAAGTTAGACGGGTCAAACAAAAGCTTTCGTTCAGGATAGTCTACTGGCATTGCCAATATTGACTAAGAATCATCTGTATTGGCTGAGAATCATGTTAGTTATTTATATTTCTTATATCTCTTCTCCACTTGTCAATCTTGCCCCAAGTATGTACGTGTTCAACCCACTGTCTCCCTGCTCCTGTCAGGTACTGCTGGAGCTCAGCAACGATTCATAATCAGCTGGGGCTAATTCACAGATAGTGAGGGGCTGCTTTATGAATAAAAGAGGTTTTTACTCTTTTGCTAGAGTAAAAAGGTTGTTCTAAGGGGAAAAAAAAGAAAATGCATGCTGATAGTCCCAGGCAAATACTTGTTTATCTCATATCCTGTATCAGAGAAAATGTTCAAGAGCAGCTCATGTTTCTTTCTGAATTGGTTCTGGGAATAACACACCCCAGAGAAAGCTGTCTGCAGGCAAGATCAAATGAACTGATTTTTAACTTATTTATTTTTTATTTTTTGACTTAGTCGTTCAGTAGGCTAATTTGAGACCGTTCTTCCTCCTTTCCCAAACTCTCCACTCCTCTTAAAAATCTGTGCACATAGTCATTATGTAAGGGGCTTATATTTCAATGCTTGATTAAAAAAATACCTAGAGGTAATTCTGGTTTGAAACAAGTTCACAGAACTGTTTTCTATCAGTCGCCAGTTCAAACAAAATGAAAATTAAATGTGCATGAGAATTAGGCATCAGTTCCCTTAAAAAGCCATTTTACAACTGTATACTTTAATTGGACATTGCAGATAAATCATTTTAAAAAGCTTAAAAACAACATTTTCATCAGCCTAGAGCAGCTCATATTTTGTTCCAAACAGCTGAACAAATACTTTGGGTTTCTTCTTCCTCAAAGGTTTTTAAACCCTGCTCCACTCCTAAACAGAGCTGGCACGTTACACGCATGAATTAGGCAAAGCAGATTCATGTAAATTGTATATTGACTGAAATTGCGTGTTCAAAGAAGGGCAATGAAGCTGGGTTGAGCACAAGTCTAGAGCACAAGTCTTATGAAGAGCAGCTGAGGAAACTGGGGTTGTTCAGCCTGGAGAAAAGGAGGCTGAGGGGAGACCTCATCGCTCTCTACAACTACCTGAAAGGAGGTTGTAGCGAGGTGGGGGTCGGTCTCTTCTCCCAAGTAACAAGCGATAGGACGAGAGGAAATGGCCTCAAGTTGTGCCAGGGGAGGTTTAGATTGGACATGAGGAAAAATTTCTTCACCGAAAGGGTTGTCAAGCATTGGCACAGGCTGCCCAGGGAAGTGGTGGAGTCCCCATCCCTGGAGGTATTTAAAAGACACGTAGACGTGGTGCTTAGGGACATGGTTTAGTGGTGGACTTGGCAGTGCTGGGTTAACGGCTGGACTTGATGATCTTAAAGGTCTTTTCCAACCTAAATGATTGTATGATTCTATGAAATGGAGTATACATAATTTCTTGCAGAAGGGAACGGATAGAATACATTTTATTTGTGGAGGAAAAAAATTCAGTCCCTTTTCTGTTGCTGAAGTCCCATGATGTTAAAAAGCTTGCATTATATATAGCAGCAATCTTCCGCCTCTTCAGCTGAATCAAGGAATACTATCAATTTTTACCTGCACCGCAGTTTCCTGGACTAGCCAGTATGAAGAGGCATTTGCTGGGCAAAGGAAACAAATGAAATACATGGAGACACACAGCGGCTGACTTGGGTTTGCAGAGACTGCTGCAGTTAGCGTAACAAAACAGGGCAAGAGACTTTCTGCATCACTGAGGCCGGATCCAGTTGTCATAGGCAACTACAGCATTATAAACTTATTGATGTCCGTCTCATGAGAGGGTTGGGGTGGAGGGTTCCCCATGTCTGCTGCTCCTCCCAAATCCCTCTTCCAGAACCTCGCTGCACTGATGCGCTTCTCTGGGCAGTGATCCAGAGTGGAAGGACTTTCTCTCCAGGTCATTTTTTACAACTGATAGTTGCAACCACTGGGGAAATTTTTTTAAAAGGGATGGTGTCTGACATGCTGTCAGAAAAACAGCAAACAAAAGGGGCTGTGTCTAATAGGGTGAGTGGGCATAAAGATCCCTCTGGAGTGATACCATAAATCAAAAGTCAGGTTGTTTCCAGTCAGGGAAAACAACAAAGCACAAGAAAATCAGGTGAAGTGTGGGTTCCCTTGGTGCTGGGACAACGGCTAACTGTGTTGTGGGACAGTACTCAGCTTTGGGCAAGAGAATAATTGGACAAGACAATCCAATCTGCAAGTCTCAAAGCCCAGGTGCATCCCTCCGCTACTGCTGCTTTCCCCACCACGCTCTTCATTCAGCTTCACAGAGTGAAATGCAACATATCCTCTATCAAGCTGCAACTATTTTGATTTATTTTCCTCCTGCACCCTCCTTTACTAACTATCCAATACTAATACAATATTGAGGATTTATTTGTGTATTTTTTCCACTATGCATTTCAACCAAAGCACAGTGGCTTTAATGAATTATGTTGTTTATATTCAGCCCTCCTGAATATAACTTACTTAATTTTAATTGGCTACCATGAAAACGTCGTTATCTGCATTGGTTGTCTGGTGTTCTGCAATGGCAATAGGAATCCTATGCTAGAAGTGCCTATTTCTCTTCACTGGAAGAGTCATCTAGACAGATGATAGCTCATATCTGGACATACCCTGCTCTTGTGATTCTCCACCCTCCTCCCTTCCAAATCAGTCCAAACCTCAGCCAGCCCAAAAAGTCTAGAGTCTTGAAGGAAACAGTAAGACCCGTTTTCAGCTCTGCCTGGTTTCCGCTGTTTCCACAGTGCTGAAAAGATTCTAGGAAATGGGAGTTTTAAAAATAAAACTAAATAAAAAAAAAAAAAACCCCCCCCCCCCCCCCATCCCAATGCTTAGTAACTCACCAGCTGTATGTAGGACAGAACTTACGTCTCGGTCTACAACAAACTCTAGATTTGCAACACTGCGTATTTCACCCAGTTTTTAGACAGCTACACACAGAAAAGAATCAAAACCCTAGAACTAGGTACTCAGGCTTTCTACATGAATTACAGATCAGCTTAGGAGCTACATACTAACCAGCAAAATGAATAGAAAATCACATAAGCTATTCAGTAGGAAATGTCTAAATTGGTAGCTTCTTACAGACATGAGCTTCTTGCTCAAGGCTGGAGAGAAATTTTCATATGGTTAGAAAGCTAGTGTTGCACATTTAAAGGGTGTTTAAAAAGAGATTAGTCAAAGTGTTTTTTTTTAAATGGACCCGACAAGAAAATAGTACTTCTGTTTCCACAAAATTGTCCTGTATTTCTAAATTTGATTTTTTTCCAAAATTGAAATAAGATTGTCATAATGTAAATCACAAAATGTCAGGATAAAGAGCACTGCAACCAATGAATGAAAATTAGATTCCTCTGTGAAATCAACACATTCATTTTTACAAGGTCAGTTTAGTAACAAAAATCAGAATGAAAAACAGAATGAGAAAGTCTAATAAAACTATTTCCATTTTGCATATTTTAAAAAATAACTTCTTTTTTTTTTTTTCTCCAAATAGGTGTATCCATACAGAACATTTCAATTTAGCAAACAGTGGTTTTATCCTTTTTCTTGACCAGCCCTGCTTACAGGCAATATTGGCAGGCAGATTAGATGACCTAGTAGGATTTTTTTAATGTCTAATTTTGATAATCCATGATTGATGACTGTGTGAATTTGGCAGTTAGAGGGTTATCCTTCCATGATATCAGTCTATTCAACCCCTCACTTTCAATCAAATGATCGATAACTCATTAGCCGACACCTATTTAACTTCAGAGCAGCAAGGAATTGATGTCACCAGTAAGGAAGCATATAGGCATGTTCAGTAATGGTTGCAGACCTTTAAACAAAAAAAATTAGAGACACTAAATTTTAATTTTATGTGACAATTTACCTGCTGTTTGATGCTGTACCACCTTCCTAACAAAGACCAGAATTTGGTTCAGTGAGTTGTAAAGTTTAAATCACCTTTTTGCGACATTTGAAAGTCCCAGAAGCTGATGCTAAGTGACCATTCTTACTTGTGACACTTATTAGTTTATTCCATTCCAAACCAATGCGATCTATTTACCACCTCTTCACATATTTTTCTCGAGCACTTCTCACTGATGAGAAGCACTTAGGTTCCTATTCCCTTTAACTGCAGCAGTGAACTTGACTTACAGGATCTAAATTCTGATTTGTTTTTTCCTAATTACACGATAAGCTTTTCCTATATCATCATTTCCATAGGGAAGACCCATCTACGTAAGTATACCCACCTCTTCAGTTCAGAAGAGGTTGCTATATTTGCAGAGGGTAATCTAAAATACCTATCAGTTATGAGGCATCTATTTTTCAATTCTACTAGTCATCTGATCAAAGCCAGCAGCATTAGTACATGCAGATACAACAGTATAGATTTTATTTCAGTTCTGTTGACTCTCCTCCGGCCTTCTTTCCAGTGAATTATTAACTTCTGGTGATATTTTCTCACCAGAAGGTGGAACAAACAGCAGCTCAAGTGAAAGGCTTGTGATTGTGTGCACTTGTTTTTGAGACAAAAATCTCATATTACTCCATCTTCAGGAAGTCACACTTTCAGGCTACTGTGTTACTGTAGCTCTTCAGCATATTGAGCACCACCACCACTGCAGTTACAGAAATTGCTCTGTTTAACAGTGCTTGTGCTGCAGAGAACAATCACCCTTTAGCATCAGTGCCACAAGATGACCGTGGCTTGGCGCTGAAGACCTGAATATACGAGCAGACCTCATCTCTGAAAAGCTGAGCCAGCAATTCCCCAGATACTCTCATGCACTGGTCTAGATTGTGCTGGATATTTGAGAACTAAATGGGCCATTTCAGAATGGCTCCCAGAAGATTTGCTCAAATTGTTGATAGCAGTCACAGCAAACCATCCCCATCCCAGCAGTTACCTAGCAATAAAGCTTTGATTCACAAGAAACCCCACTTTTGATTCAAAAGGTTTGCGGGTTGTTTTACAGGCAACTAATTAATGAATCTCACAATGGCCCCAGGGTGCTGATACATCCACCTCAACGCTGTCCTCAGCTTCTGTTCTTATTGATGAGAAATTCAATAATGGAAAAGCCTATAGCATCAAGGTATAAAGGTATGAGAGTTTCATGCACGAATTAAAAGCCATTACATCCCTATCTTTTTATGCTTCCCAGTACCAAGCAGAGAGTAGGTAGGGAGCGACCAGGTAGGAATCAGATGCGCTTTTGTGTGGACAATGTTGTAGGAATATTAATTTTCTTCTCTTTAGCCACCACAGCTTGATTGCTCATTTCATGTGAAATTCAAAGAGTTCAGCATGATAAAAGAAGAAAAGTAAATTATTGTATAACATTAAAAATAACCAGTATTTTTAACAAGAAATAAATCATTATATACCTACTTTTTCGGAAGTGTCTTCTGTGGCCTGTTAGGCCAATGTAGACATAGAACTAATGTCATAGAATGGTTTGGGTTGGAAGAGACCTTAAAGATCATCTAGTTCCAAGCCCCCTGCCATGGGCAGG
>NW_008794883.1:2479000-2484361 GCF_000699145.1 Aptenodytes forsteri | reverse complement strand
CATAGAAGGCCACTAGGTTAGTCAGGCAGGACTTGCCCTTGGTGAAGCCATGCTGGCTGTCTCAAATCACCTCCCTGTCTTCCCTGTGCCTTAGCAAAGCTTCCAGGAGGATCTGTTCCATGATCTTCCCAGGCACAGAGGTGAGACTGACTGGCCTGTAGTTCCCCGGGTCTTCCCTTTTTCCCTTTTTCAAAATAGCGGTTATGTTTCCCCTTTTCCAGCCAGTGGGAACTTCACCGGACTGCCACAACTTCTCAAATATGACAGATAGTGGCTTAGCAATTTCATCTGCCAGTTCCCTCAGGACCCGTGGAGGCATCTCATGGGGTCCCATGGACTTGTGCACCTTCAGGTTCCTTAGATGGTCTCGGACCTGATCTTCTACAGTGGGTGGTTCTTCATTCTCCCAGTCCCTGCCTTTGCCTTTTGCAACTTGTGCAGTGTGGCTTGAGAACTTGCCGGTGAAGACTGATGCAAAAAAGTCATTGAGTACCTCAGCCTTCTCCATATTCCAGGTAACCAGGTCACCCGTTTCCTCCCGGAGAGGGCCCACATTTTCCCTAGTCTTCCTTTTATCACAGATCAATAAAATACAGGCAGATCAATAAAATAAATATACCTAGCAAAGATAAATAGCATGACAGAGTGCTTTGCTACTTAATGCCTAGACCAAGTCTTCTTGAGCAAGGACAAAAACGAGGGAAAAGATCAGCCGTATGGGGTTAATTTTATTCACAATGTCATGTCTCAGCTGTGGCCAGTTATTCGCTGTTTGATGGGGATTATGCTCCTGGATTAAGTACTCTATACTAAGAATATATTCTATACTCTTAGATACTACAAGAAACCAGGATTTATCCAAGATTTTTTCCAAACCATGGACTTTTCCAATGGCTTTCTTAGCAGAATCTCATGCTAATGGGAGGGTGACAAGAATCCTAATTGCTTAACAGAGCCCTTATTTCCCAATCTTTCCTCCAACTCCATGACCTTAGTTCAAAATGAAGCACTTGTTGGGTGGTGGCCAACTCTTACAGGCTCTGCAGTGCCCTCCCTACAGTTTGTTCTCCAGCCTTAAGTACAAAATCTGGGCTCATTTTCTTTGCAATGACAAGGAGTCTCCTCTTCCTGCAGAATTCTGCCTCCTCTGATGTTGATCCTCCATTCTCCAGTCCGGGGAAGGCTGAGATTACAAAGAAATGGGATTTTCTGCTGTTTCCCAAGGCTGGTAGGATCCCGGTCTGCGTAGAGGTTCAGTACACCTTCGCATCGCCAAGATCTCCTGCCTTTCACAGCATTACTGTGGGGTGGAAATGCAGAGCCTTGGGTGCTGTAGGGTGATGTTGGATCTCTGAATGTATGTCATTTCCAAGTGAAAGAAACTGAGCTTTGCTATCTAAAATAGAGAACCTTCTTTTCCTTTATCTACAAAGTTGTGTTTTCCTCTCAAGTTATCTCAAAGCCTGAGGTACTGCTGCAGTCCCTCCGAAAAATAAAATCTAAAGGACCAAACCACCATCTTCACTCAAGAGCATTCAAGAAGCAAACATCTGCCTTGATTGCTCTAATCAAAGTTATGATAGTTACGTATTCTACTTCAGAATTGGAAATTTCCTTATCGGAGGCTTTCTGCAAGCTCATCCTTTTTTATCCCTAAAGAGAACTTCTGGCATACATATTACCTTAGCAGAACACCAGCCGAAATCCTCTTTCTGGGGAGAGACACTTGGCACTACCACCTCTTAGATCTATTTTTTTTGTCATAAGTGTTCCCATTGACACTCAGCAGCAGTAGTGCCCTTGAATCATCTTGAAGCTGCATGAGTACTTGAGAGATGAAGTTTTCAGTTAATTAGATTTTGCTGCCTAAACTGTGAACTTTTTCATCATTTTCCCCTACCGTCTTGGCTTCCAGCTTAGCAAAATTTGCAGAGATTCTAATTTCTTTTTCCTTCAGGAGGTGGTAATGTAGAGAGCGCCTTGCTCAGCATTAGTCTACAACACCTTTCCTCCAACCAAGAGTGCAGCCTGAGTTACACTACTGAAAGTGTATGCTGTTGTAAAACCCCTAGATTAAAGTCTTAATAATCAATTTAATTCTTCTTGTACTGGCTATGCTTGGCAGTTTGTTTTTACTGCCTTGAAAGTATTTCATTTCACTGGCAGAAGCAGGGCTACAGTTAACAGATTTGAAAATTCCACACCCGATTTCTGCACTTTGGTGGAAAAAAATAGAAAAATGGGAAAGCCAGAGCTCAAAGAAGATGATGCTCTAACTATCTTTGTGCCTCTTGCCCTCACCTGTTCTCCACTACTTCTCTGCAGATGTGGAAAATCCACAGAAGCACACTTAGTTTGAAAAATAAAAGCATAGTTCTCTGCAACAATCATCAATGATGTTTTCAAAACTAGATGTTGCATTAAACAAATAAGAAGAAAACATGCATAGCTGGTAGAATATGTGTAGCTGTTAGAAAGGTGAATACAACCACGTCATATTAGTTGACATTGGTTTTGAGGCAGAAATGTGCAGACGCAGGGAAATTACAAACCTACCTCGAGTTGCTTCAGCATAGACCATTTCTACTAGCTTGACAGTCCACGCCTCCTTACTCCATTGGAAACACGTCAGGATTTTAAACCTACTAGAGTAGCTTTTAAGCATCTTTTGTGATCACCGTTGTACATAGAAACTATGTTAAGAAATACTAAAAATGCTTTTCTTGGTTTCGATGTAGTAAGAATCTCACAAAGGACATCTCTCATTTACCTGCAGACTGTCCAATTAACCGTGATAAAGTGTACACCAAATCTTTGATAACACAGCTTGCTGAACCATCCACAAATCTTTTCTGCCCATCAGCTGACCTATCTGATTGTGACAAGCATCCTTTTGTTTCCCATTAATCAACAGAACAGCTTGCTTAATAATTTCCTGGCCCTTGGTCCTGTAATTTAGGTCATTTAAGTTTTTTTCTTTCTATCATAAGCCTAATGGGCACATTCAGGATCATGATGAAGAGCAGAGCTCCTGACAAATGGCAGCTATCTCGTGGAGTTTAACAAGTGAGTTTGCAACAGCGATGAACGATGAGGTACAGCTCTATTTAAATCAAATGGAGGGAGACAGTTTCCAAAAGACCCATACTGAGCTTCCAGCAAGCGTTGGCAGATTTGCCAAGGGCAGAACACCGAGTATAATGCTAAGTTAGCAAAAGCTATTTCAAAAGCACATCGGGTACATGGAAGTGCTTTTTGAGATTTTTTTTTTGTTTTAATCTTTACTAAATTCATACCTGCTCGTTTGTTCCATGAAACTCGTAACCCAAAACTTCTAGCATACAACTTGCTGAAAAGGAGCATCCTCCAGTGACATTTATGTCTCTCAGTATAAAACTGCAGCTCTCTTTCTGGAATTATTAACACCAAATTTACAGTACTGATCGTGGGGACCATGGGTGCTTCCACACCTGTATGTATAAATTTTAGTGCATGTTAGCCAACAATGTGTTTCTGTTAACTAAGGTAGTATACATTATTTATGGGGTAATGACAGATCTTTTAATAATTTTTTTTTATTGCTGGGATCCAAATGCTTAATAACAGAGGTCAGTATTGTTATTATTGTTATGCCAGTTTTCACATGAAAAAATGAGGGTCGGAGAGGTGGAATTACTTAGCCAATAACACTTGGCAAACCAGCGATAGGATCAGAAAACAAACCCAGGTCTCCTGAAAGCACTGCTTCACCTGGGAAGGAAGCCAACCCTATACCTGCTAACTACAGGAACGCAGAAGGGTCTATATATTGATTACGAGGTCGCTGAGTAAAACTATTCATTTCTGACTTTACTACTGTCAGCAGTTGCAGGCGCTAATCACGAATTTCCTGTAGTAATCTCATCATTTGATTTGTGTCTTTAAGAATGTGACTACCTGATTAATTGGCAACCCGATTTTGTTGTAAATGCCTTAAGTTACTGAATCAATTGTGACCTTAATCTGGTAATTATACTGGATAAGTTCTAGTTAGTTTAGTAAAAGTTTTTAGCTCATAATGTTTACACCTTCTGCAAGAAATGCCATTGATTCTTCATTTGCTTGTTTACCAATTTATGCTTAAACTCACTATAAGCTCCACAGCGGTGGTTTTCTTTTAAATTTCAGAATAGACTAGTAAGCAACGGCACTTAGCTGTGGCGTTTACAGAGGTGCGGCACCGTTTCTAAATCAGTACCTTGTTCCTCACCCAAATGGAAAATAAATGAGCTGGTGGTTCCTGCGGTGGCTCCTGCTGCCTCCCAGGTACCCTCAGCCCTGGGGGGAAGGAGCAGCCCTCCCCTGGGCTGGCGCTGAGCCCTACCTGTGCGATGCCCCCTTGCCTGGTTTGCAGACCGGAGGAAAGAGAGTTTCTCACTTTTGTCCCTAAGCAGAGGCACTGACTCTTTTCTGCTAAAACATGAGTTTTCACAAAACTTCTTGTGTTTGAAACTTCCATCCTTCTGGCACGTTTGGTTGAAACTGGTCAGTGCATGAAGGGTTTTGGGCATGCAGAGGGACTATCAAACCGTGCTGTTGCGTACACTTAATTTCATTGAGAAACCAGGAAAAACGTAGTTCTTTGTAAGAACTGCATTCACAGGGCTGTAATTCAAAGTTTAGTGACTTTCCTTTGCATTTTTCTGGCTTTGGATCGTGTCACATGTGTGAGATAAAACCCTGCTCCCATAAAAACCTCGTGCCCTTGCATTTGCTCCTGTGTGAAGGCAGAGTCTACCTCTACCACTTTCTCCAGGACTGCCAGGACGACGTATCTGCGGGAAAGGACATGAAGTTAGATGTAGGTTACAGTCTTGCTGCTTTCACTTATACAGGACCTTGCCCAACTGGCAGTGGTGCTCGTCTGATCCAGGAGAGAGTCTGAAGTCTGCACAGAACCAAAAATTTCATCAACTCCACCATCGCTACACTTGGTCATGAGCAGGGAAATCGTTTTAACACTTGAGTTAATTCCCATTAAGCATATTGGCTTCTCTCCTTAGATAGTGTAAAAGAGCATTGATTCCTTGGCTTGAAGAATATGTGGATTCGTGGCCACTGGAATTCTAGTTAATGTCAAGGCTAAATATTTAAAATTCAGCACTGCATAAGCTTTTTAAAGAAGTCTCCTTAAAGTGTCCTTCTTTTTTAAGGAAGTCTCCTTTTGTCCCGAAGTCATACATGAGTACAAACACCAGAAAAATGGATCATTTTTTTTAGCTGCTTCTGCTTTAATCATATGAATTTAGTCTCAGTTCTAGGATTTATGCTCTGCATTAATTTTTTTTTTTTTTAAAAAAGATGAGATTGAGAAATTTCCCA
>NW_008794883.1:2435397-2478955 GCF_000699145.1 Aptenodytes forsteri | reverse complement strand
GCATTAATTTTTTTTTTTTTTAAAGAAGATGAGATTGAGTAATCTGCCTAAATAATACTAAGGCTTCTCAGCTAAATCTTAAACTCAGCATAACAGTCAAGAATAATAATCAGAGTAATACGAGGGAATGCGTAACAGTCCATAACACCCCCTACTGAAAAATACAGTGGAGAAATGAGAGTTTTCATGCAATATTAAATGCCCTTCCAGGATAGTTCTCCCTGTTAACTGTCCTTGTTGTCATAGTTGTTTACTATACGTGTGCGCAGCGGGATATGAAGGGAAATGAGAGGTTTACTGCAGAGAACCGTTCCTTCACCTAGTATCTCCATGGACCTTCAGCTGCAAAACCGTTAGGGCCAGAAACAATAAAAGATCGTTTTAATAACTTTGAAATGCTTGGCTCCTTGAGTAAAAACCAAATCCTGTGGTAGGCAACTAAGCTTCCTGCACAATGTGCCAGGAAAGCTGGAAGCCCACGAACAGAAATGCAAACCAGGTCTAGGCTGCTCCGGGGGGGCATCACCTTTATCTCATCTCAAAAGCCAGCCCCTTATACAGGAGAAGATTAAAGACTCCTGAGCCTGGCAGAGAGCACAAAGGAAAATACGCCTGGTTTTTAGCTCAGATTTGGCTGAGGTGAGTCTATACCTTTCTCCGGGGAATGACTCCGGGCAAACATAAGCCTGAAGGAAGAGGCCAGATGCCAGGGATCCTTTTTCAAAGTGTTTTAACTTTCAGGCAACAAGTTATAGTTCCTTGCTGGAGTGACCTCCTGCTACGTGATGCTTTGCTTCAGTGTGAGAGGAAGGGCTCAAGGCACGCTCTCATCCACCATATACCTGCACCAATACCTTTGTCTGATGTTCTGAATTCCTGCCAGGAGTGGCTTATAGCTATCTGTAAAAAAGGTGAATCGGGATTTGAACGTCTGTCGTCCCCCACCTCCTGTGATGGTAGTCTAAGTCTCCATGAAAAGAGGGTCTGCATCCTTTTACGTGAGGGTTACAACCTTTTGGCTCTTCCTATGCAGAATCTGAGAAGCTTAACATACTGCACCCCCCTGGGACTTCGGATAAAGCCCAGTTATTTTTCAGTGCGTAGGCGCAGGCTGAACATGTTCACAGCTTTGGGAATGCACATAAACAGGGAGAAAACTTCCAACGAGAAAAAGGTAAAGCAGCACTGGTGTTTGATCACCTACGGGGATTGGCAGCAACTTTTTTAGCACTCTGGGATACAGTATGCCTAAAATGCTGCCTGAGTCCTTTATCAGATTTAGCCTGACTTTCATTTTGTATGGAGATTTGCCATGAGGCCATTCTTTCCATCTGGCAGGGCCTTTGAAAGCTAAGGTGCTGCCAGAGCCCACAACAACACAAAAGTTTTGTTCTGCATTGAACTCCAAAACACTGTTTTTAAATATAGCAACTATTATTTAAAGCTTTTTTTGTGTTGCTCAGCAACTTGTCTGTAATGAAGGATGTACTGCTAGCAGGCTTCCTTGCAGATGGAAGCCTGAGCATCAGTCAAAGCAGCATCCAGTTAGGTATACGCTGGCCAAGGCAATGATGAATTATATGCCAATCTGTTTTGTTATACTTAACATCAATGAAGTCAGCAGTGGTAGAAAGCAGCAGCGGCGCAGCCGTTGTTCTGCAGCATCAGACTAGTCAGAGTATAAAAGGCGGTGGACTGGTTCACTGATTCTGAATTAAAAAGAGAACTGTGGCATGAACAGTTAAGCAGATGTTGTGTGTAATGATTCACTTTTGGACTGCTGCCACACTGCCTGCAAGCAGCCCAGTTCACATCGAGTGCAATGGTTTGGGGTCACAGGCTGTGTCTTCTCCCATCACAATAACGCAAGATGCTGAACCAGTTGTCAGATGTTGGTTTAACTGACTGAAAGCCTAAATTTTCTGTTCACAGGAAACATATTTTTTGTTTTCAGCAAGGTTCCAGTCCAAACCTCAGACCAAGTCCAATTCTGTCTATCAAACAAAATTTATCTACAATCCTTCCAAAAAAGAAATTCAAGATAAAAAGTGTTGGGAAATGTAAAAACATTGTATTTCCAGAAAAAAAAAGATCCTTTCCATACACCGCTGTGCTTAATACCTGAATGTCAGCTTCACTCTTCAGCTCATATTATTTCTTTTTAAATCCAAGAATGTGGATAATTTCCAGCCTTGAGGTCAATAAAACTCATCTTCCTTCTGAAAGATGTTCCAAACACCTTCCTACACTTCATCTTGCAGGAGAGGAGGACTTTCATTGTCAGGGTTTCTAAAACAGAGTCATAGAGCACTTTGGGCTGGAAGGAGCACCTGGAGGTCATGCAGTCCTGCTCAGGGCTGTGACCCATCCAGCCTTAAACACCTCCAACGGTGGAGATTCCAGGGTCTCCCTGGGCAATCTCTTCCAATGTTTGGCCACCCTCATGGTAAAACATTTATTCCCAACATCTAATCAGAATCCACCATGTGCCAGTTTGTGTCCGTTGCCTCTCACCCTACAACTACTCACCTCTGAGAGGAGTTTGGCTCCGTCGTTGCTGTGTCCTCCGATCAGGTAGTTGTAGATAGCCATAACATTTCCCCAGGCCTTCTCTCCTCCAAGCTGAGTGAACATAGTCATCTCAGCCTCTTCTGGTCATATTCTCCAGCCCCCCAACCATCAATGTCTTTCTTTTGATGGGAAGCCCAAAACTGGAGACATCACTCCAGATGCAGTTTCGTAAGCGTCCACCAGAGAGGAAGCATTCCTCGCCTTGACGTGCTGGCTGTGGCCTGGCTAATACAGCCCAAGTTGCCCTTCCTTACCGCAAGGACCCACAGTTGCTCCGTCCTTCATTCTCTGGCCTCATCCAAAAACACTGAGCTCCCACTCGCCTCCAGAGACCCACAGAAGTCAGTGGGAGATTTTACCCTCATTTATGGTGGGCAATGCTGCTGAGGCTGAGCATAAAGATTTGGGAACAGACAGTAAGAAATGGCTAAAACCATCTTGGTTCTGGTTATATTGTTACCAAGGCAGCAGCAGGTAAGCCAAAGCCAATTGGAGTGTGATCTTTTCTTTTCTCTTCTATTTACAAAGTCAAAGCTTATTTTTCCTAAGCTGGTTTAAAAATCAAATCAATTGCAGGTGAATCAAAATTTAATTTTAGACAGAAAATGCACCTGTGATGGAAACAGAATATCAATCACTAAACCTCCATACTGTGTCAATAATCCGTCTGTTTGCTAAAAGTTCATGTTGGCTGTAAGAAATGTGACATTTACCACACAAATTTTATTACTTTCTTCCCATTCACCTCTTGCAATAAAATTGGGGGGTTTTTTCCCCTATAAATCATCTCTAATTTGAGCCTAAAAAGAACTCAGTTCTAACAAGCCGAGATTTCAGAATAACACATTCTGCTGTTCCTCTTGCAAAAATAATATGCTGTTCCTATGGAGCAGCCTCCTATGTAACATCCCTTCTCTGTCACTAACTTGTTGCCATCAAGCACAGGCTGAGACAGCAATTTCCTTCTAAGCACCTCTCATCTGGCAGCTACAACTTTCCAAAAATTATTCTTTAGGCCACAATTCCTCATGTCTCTAAACCTGCATTCAGTATTTTAGGATACTTGAGCGGGAGAACAGTCCAAACTATTTTATGCTCGTCAACACCTACACGGTGCTGTTTTGTGATTATGCTGGCAGTGCCACGGCAAAATTCCCAATCAGGTACACTATTTTACATCCTTTTTTCTAAGCCATGTGAACCTGAGCAGATGCTGCAGTCTGTTGAAAGCGTGGCTGCATCGCAGTGAGTGGGGCACGGAGCTGTACAGACGGCATCCACCTTGCAGCAGTCCTATTTATTGTGCTTTCTGCAAGAGGGCCTGGAGTGAGGAAAAAAAAAAACAACAGAAATCCATAGTGCTCAGCTCTGTGCAAATGTGAATAAAGACTCATAGCTCTAAAAAGAAAAAAGAAAAAAAAGGTGCACATAACTCTATAACATACAAGTAAAAAGTGCTTCAAGATCCTTCAGTGAAGAGCTGCCATCACCACACAGCGCCACTGCCTTCATCTGTCTACATGTGGATCCCCTACTTCTCTATCTATGTATGGCCCAAGTGGTAGCACTATACTCTGTTTAATCAAAGATTTTTTTGGGGGAAAAAATTTATCAAAAACAGTCGCTCCCCTCCATAGTCTATCTATTATGAGACATCATAGCTGCATGGAATAATTCATAATGAACAGAGACAAAGTCAATTCCCGAGCACCCAGCTGAACAGCTGTGCGAGATTCATCTGAGCAGGATTGGAGAGGTTTTCAGCAGGACTTCACGTGCCTTTTTCGGTAGACTTTAGTACTGTTTTGCTTTTAAAAACAATTAATGTGTGCTTCTCTCCAGCCGTAAAATATACCCATATAAACGTGTTATCTGTCTGTTAGTTTCCTAAGTGAAAAATGTATTGGAATCTCTGATTAAAAGGGACAACGATATCCCTCATTGGTTTTGACAGGTTGGATATTGCCAAGCAGTATCTTCCCCTCCTCTGCCAGCAGAACAGCTATTATGAAACCAGGACGGACACTCATCAACGGATGGGCTGCACTATATTTTAGTGGGTTTTTATTTTATATTTTTGTTCCTCTGGCAGTGAGCATCAGTATGTCCTGGCCCTCATCTTACTTTACCCCAGTGCAACTAAATTCAGATATAAACTCCACCGTCCCGTCTCTAAGAGGACAATTCCCTGCTGCAAGCGCTGCTCTCCTGGCAAGGGAGACCTGTCCTTCCACAGGTCTAGATGGCTCTGGAGTCATACCCCTGCATAAAAGGGCTTTAAATAACTGGTGTGTGAGTTACCCAGTTTAATAGAAGACAGTTAATGGTCAAATCTATCCAACGAGAAAGGTTAATTAGAAAATTTGGCCTGGATTGACAGTGCTTTAAGTTTCCCCACGACAGGCAAGCCGGTGTAAAGCACCATGCAATCAGCGTGCTGCTGGGGTACCCTGCTACCTCAGGGATAAAGCAGGGTAATGGAGAAGCAATCTGCTTTCCCCCATAGCTGTCAAGCCCTTGTTCAGTAACACTGGCTGTTGTCTGACAAGTGCGAGTTTTGTTTAGGAAGACAGGAAGGAAACCAAAGCTTCGGTTTTCTACTTCACTTCCCAGCACCTTGGCAGATGGCGTAAACGGGCCATTTGGTTATTGTGTAGGAAATAGGCTGTTACAACTCTAACAAACCCAAGTCAGAAGAATTCAAGGTTTTCTTTCAAAGCTTTCACACTCATTTTAAATTCCCCAACCTGTGAGCTAGCTCGCTGCCACCTAAGAGTGCATTGTTCACTAAATGAGGTTTCAAGCTGCCACGGGTTTTTCATTAGCAATCTCATGATCAGGAACCATCCTATTCATCGCTAAAGTTTGTGCCAGCATCTTTTTCAAAAGACTCTGTTGAATTACGTTCCTCCTGACAATAAACGCATTCCTGTCACTTTGTTCCAAGTTTGCTCCGTGGTTTTTTTTTTTGTAGTAGATAGTAATGAGGAAAACCTGTAACAAAAATGCTTTCTTTTAAAATTTATGCCATAACAGAGACTAGTGCCCCGTAATAACTGGACTTAAACCAATAGGGACCCAGCTCTGATTCTAAATCATTTAACTGAGGATGGTTCAGCACATGTAACAAAAGACAGACCTGAAATGACATGTATTTTATAACTCGATGAAAATTTATAGCTATCATTTAAACACAATTTATTAATTGCCTTCCAAGATATCAAGATATCCTCCAAGAAGATCAGATCCTTTCACTGTCACTAACATTGCGCAGGAAGAGAAGTCTCTAGAGACAAGAACAGGAGTTTAGGAAGGGGAAAATACTAGCTGAGGGAAAAGAGAAAATAAATGTTTACTGAGGAGACAAGGTCAGTCAAACAACATAAACCAGAAGGAACTGTCCTTGTCATGCGGCCTGAATACACCATTTGGAGACTTTCACCATGACTTTCAGGGACCTCCAGAAACCAGCTGGAACGTGTCACCCCCCCCCCAGGCAACGGCTCACGCTGCTCCATGCTGAATGCCAAACTGTTCCTGAACGAAGCAGATATCTGTCCAGCTGCCTGGCTCCAAGGGACTGCCAGGTAGTGCAGCCCAGCTCCTCGCTGTCATGAGCATCCACATCATATAACAACATTTATAAAGCATCAAAGTCCAGCTTGTGTTTCCTGCCTTTGTTCTGCCTCCAGAAAGCCGTTCCTGAAGTCTCCCCCATCCACGGTTGGCAACCTTCTCCTAATTTCCACACTAGATTTGCTCACGACTAATGTCATCGCTGTGTGTTTCTCTAAATTGCCCTCCAGCTTAAAGTGCTCTACAGCTAAACAAGTTTTTGTTGTTCATCATTCCTCCTCCCAATGAAGTTAATACTCCCATATGTAATCAACACACTCTTGGATAGCTGAACTTAAATTAAAGAGAATTAAGTGGAATTACTCAAACAGTGTGTTGAGAAAAAAAAATTTAGCTATTTAAATTTTGATTTTAAATTGATTTTAAACCAATCCTCCCTAGAATTCAATGACAAAATTGCTATGAACTTCAGTGCGACCAGGATTTCATATCACAACATATCCTGGGGAGCACTTAAACACAAGTGCACATTGCCAAACAACCTTTTATTCAAATCTTTTCCATTCCTCCTACTTACATGCAAAAATCTGTCAAAAAGTGTCTTCTGCAGAGTGCCCAGAAGTCATAAATTTCAGGCTATTTTGGACTACAGATGGGAAGAGAATCCCGGAGTCCTAACGACCAGGACCTGACTTAAACATCTCTGATGACGACAGATACGACAGGGAGATACGAAGAGCAAGCTGACATTTTCTTTATTTTAAAATGCCACCGAAACACTGACAGAAGCGCAGACAAAGCGAAGGCTGACGGGATGTTTCTGATACCTCCTTCCTTGTTTTTCCAGACTGGGCTGGAAAAACATCACCTCCACATTCCTTTACGTGAGTCAAGGTGTGCACGGCAGCAGCTTAGCTGTAGGACTGGGACAGGGACAGTCCTGGTAGCTGAACTGATTTATTAAGTATGCTGCAGCACTGAGTACAGCTGGGACGAAGGGAGAGTTTATCAGTAGGGTGATCTTAAGTGAAATTTTGCACATTATTTTTACAGCACTGTAGAAAACCTGAAAGCTCGGGCAAAGTGTTTTTACGTCGAACCACCCAACAGGTGTTTGCAAAAGGCAATGAAAAAGATTCAGTAAATCATTTTCTTATTCTGTAGGCATTGTCTTACAAGAAATAGATTATAATATTGGAGTTTTGATGGGGTCACAGTGATGGCTGACACTGGATGGAACAAAGATAACAATTCGTCTTTTCAATAACAAAAGAGCTACACAAAAGATGGAGGTTTCTGGCCTTTCAGATTGCAGCCCAAGAGGAAACGATGCTTTGATGCATAATGTCCTCGTTGCTGTTACACTGATCACAGCTTCTCTTAATGGTGAGTATTCAGGACATGTCAGGTTCTGATCACTCTCCCAAAATGGAGAAGTGGAAGGACTCCTCTACTGGACTTGGCTCCAAGTCTCTGAAAGAAACTAGACACCTTGGCAAATCCAGAATACCACCCCAAAACATCTCAACAACTAACAGATACGCACGAGCTCTATACAAGCATCAGTCTTTCACATTAAAGTACAAATTCCTCTTGGCTTCCCTGGAAGTGCCTTTGTACCTGTCTCAAGGCTAAGCTGCCTGGATCGAGAAAGCAGGCACTGTTCTACTCCTGCCAGGGGGGCTCCACTGTGTAAAGTACTTCTTTTATCTGCTCATACAGCAATCTCACTCTTCTCCAAACTGAGGAGTCCTTTTTTTATTCTTTTTCTCCTCATAAGGCATGCCCTTCATGCTCTTCGTCATACCAATCACATTTCAACTTCTTTATCTCTATATCTGATTTTATATACCAGAAGAATGACACTCTGACTTGTAATTCAAAGTATGTATTTCACATAGTATAAAGCACAGTTCTTCGGTTAACCCTTTTATTTCACTATTTTGAAAGACAAATCATCCATGACTCATTCTGGAGAGACAATGTTACCTTTTTTTTTTTTTTTTAATTTGGTCAAAACTGCAATTTATTCTTAGCCTTTTGAAGTGAACTGTCTTCACGCCTTCTTCCATAATCACTGTAAAGTGACAGGCCCCCAGACAGCAATGCCACCCACTTGTTCTATCAGGGGATGGAGTAACCTGCTCTTTGGAAGAGCTTGTGTCCTCACCAAGTGCAGAGGGAGCCCGGAAACCTATCATTTCACCCTACTACTCCAACACCTCTTGGACCATAACAAATAGTGCCATTCACAAAGTGATTACTTCACAGTGACACTCATATCAGTTCATCTGGACTTTCTGAATCACCCAGCCTCTGTGATTTCATCTAGCTCATCCTTCACCAAGTCAACACTAAGATAAAATGTCAAGGCAAGTATCCAGGCTTGAGCTGAAGAGATGATCATGCTGTTGCAATCATCGGAAGTTTGGTTCAATGGTTACTCAATTTCTCCGTTAAAGACTGGCACCTCATTTCTAACTGGAATTTATCAGGCTGTGCATTTTAATCATTTTACACTTTTTGCAGAATAGAGTTTTTATACTCTATGATCACTCTTGGTAAAATAGAGTTTTCCACACAGGGCAAAATTTCTGGCCTCAAATCATTTTAGTGGTTTGTCTCTGTCCTCCTTTCACTTCTTCATCATTTCCCTTATAACGCAGAGCCCAGAACTAGACCCATTTATTGTCTTTACAAACGCTACACAGAATGCAATATCACCTCTTCATTTTCATGCAACTCCTCCTCTTAGAAATATGTAATCCTGCACTTACACTGTTTAGACACCATTTAATCAAGACACTATGCAGATATTTATCTTGTACACTTGAACCATAAATAACTACCTCATCCATTCATCATTTTTGTTGCTGTCCTATGAATTTACTGTAATGGACTTCCCCAAGAAGGGCAGCTCAACAATTGCACACAGTAGCCAAGTGGTCTTACCCAGCTTTCAGGTTCAGGTGTCTACAGTTCTGAAAGGTAAGGAACTACCTTAGGTCACATTTTGGAAGAAAACTGTGTCATTTTTATTGACATGCTTCTTTGAAGATTTTCTTCTACATCGTAAATTCAGAAGTCAAAAGTTGCAATTATAAGATTATTCATCGCTCCTATTAACTTCAGTCTTGGCTATGGAGTGTTATGGCTCTTAAATGCCTCTTATTGACTGGTAATGAAGAATGCAAAGGAAAAATTGGTTTATGGTACAATGCATACTTGGATTATCAAAACTATAAACTCTTCATGACAGCACCATCTTTTTCCCGTGACTTTATATAACGTGATGGAGAATTATTCCATGATTCATCCAAGCTCCTAGTCTCTACGAACATATAAATAATTAATAACAATAAGCAGTTAATTAATTTGCCGAGTAATTATATTGTTACTCTTTTGCTACTTTCGGGTAGGCACTGGAAATATTAATAGATCAAGGTGATGGGCAAAGCAAAGAATAGTCAATGACGCAGAAGATTAGACCATTCCCAAATAAAGCACTATTTACACCGCTCTGTGGGAAATTGATTCATATGTGAAAATTCAGACAGGATATGTTGGGAAACTAATTATTCAGAAGAAATCAGTAAGCCCCAGAGCTCTGGTGGGAACAGTATGTGATAATCTACATGTAGCCACTCAGGGCTGTATGTTTTTTCAAGGGGATCACCACCTGTGCAATGCCCCTATTTTGCAAAATGCTAATGGCTTTTTCAGAGTACACAAAAGCGGTAAAAACATGCACATCTACCTCTGGGTGACAATTGCTCATGCACAAAAAGCAAATCAGGCTTTGCTTAACTCAGGTCAAAATTTAAGGCTATTATGGTGATTTCTGAATCCTACCGCCTGTCTACTCTCAGGAGAAGCTCTCCTTTTTCTTATAACATTCTTGTGCTTCCTCCAGTATCATAAACATTTTCATTTCTCTCTGTACTCAGCTGCCCATGCTTTCTCACAGAGGCAAATGGTGCTCATTCACTCTTACAGAAGTGTAACTCTCAGCAATGAACCCATCCTTCGGCCACTTGCACCAGTCAAAGGTCACTGAAAGCCTACTAGGATGAAAAGCAGCGTCTGAGATGCAAGACAGCCGAAGTGCAGCATTTGTCATTAACTGAATACTTAAATTTGAGCTGATGTCACTTCTATAAATAGGCTGCTGCAAAACAAAGATAGGAAGTACAGAACGGAAAGATTTTCCTCAAAGAGAAGTACCTACCTTTTCCCTACCTAATCACTCATCACTCACAAGGTTAAAGTTTAGATGCCTCATGTAAATGTCCTACTAACGTAAGTGCCTAAATTATCTGTCAAACCAGTAGAGAAGGTTAGATGACTCTGAAGGCGTCCAAAAACATCTTATCCCCAGTGTAAAGCTGAGGGCAGGAAGGCTGGATCCCAACCTTAGACATCCAATGTCCAGTTAGTAAATAGTCCACATATTCTGCATTAGGTCAAAGGGACTTGCCAAAGCCAGGGGAAGTCAGTGTCCAACATTGCATGACATCTTTATCTCCTAACCTCCTATCTGAATGCTTGAAAATCATGCTCCCTACAGCCCCTACAAAAACGTCCAATGCCCTGGGCCTGATGAGGTCTGTAAAGAAAGTAATGGAACTGTCAGCATATTTCTCCTTTTCATATTTTTGTTACTAACTAACAGTGAAAAAGTCTTAATAATTTCTTCCTAATCTTCTACAATACAGAATGAGAAACTTTGAACATAAGATCATCTTCTGCTACGGCCCAAAGTAGCTTCTTTTCTTCTCTTCTCTCCCTACGAAGCTGCTAAAAGCCCATCTCACCCCTTGGAGCCGTTGTTACTTGTGACGGCTCTCAGTCATCCTGACAAACATTGCTCACTAGGAGCACTTGGCAATCTCACCCTGCGGGTTTTCCATGACATTCACTCCTTTTCCATCTTCTTCACTACAGCCTGATATTTTTCAAAACTGTAGAAAAAGTGACTTATTGATAGGCACAGCTTGTGAGAAATCCAGCTGCTTTTGATGGGTTGTTCCTTGTTACGAACACATCACCCTTCCCCTTACCTCCAGCAGTGGACTGTATTATCAGCTAGGCAATTTATTTATGTGCCATCTTGCTTGTAGCAGCATGCTGTAGATCACATCGCTTCCCTTCGTTATCAGGTGTGACAAGCGGGTATGACAAAAGTGTGACATTAAAGGTTACAACACTCGGATGCCTCTCCCAAAAGTATTCCGGTCCTGCCTTTCCTGCAGGACCCTGCTTCCAGGCCAGGATTGGCAGCAAGGAGATGGAGATGTCAGTCCCACACATTCACAGTCTGTTTTCCTGGGACATGCTTTCCCCCCATCGTTACCCTTTCCAGCGTGTTGAATTCTTGCCAGGGTTTTAATCTAGGAGCAACAGTTGTAGAGCCGCAGCTCCGGCTTTGCTTCAGACTCTTGATCAATATAGCTCTTGTTCATGCTGCTTCTGCAAATGCGTCTAAGGGGACATTCATTCCGGAGGAGAGGGTTTGCACAGAACTTAAACGACATGGTTATCTTCTGGTTGTGTTATAGCGGCATTAACCCGACTCTGCACAATGCCCTTGTCTTTCAGTGCAACAGGCGTACAGTATCACAGGAAAAGGATTTCAGCGGTGCATGTGTGAGACATTTTATCGTTGTCCGTGCGAGCATAAAGTTCATCTCTAGTTTTCGCTAAATTCCGCTATTATCTTTTGCTCAGGAGATTTTTTGCATTTATCATAACAAACTTGCAGCCATTGAAAAAATGCTAAGAAAGCGACCATAAGGACTAGTGATCTCATCTGCAAGGAGACTGCAACAGGAAAAAAAAAGGAAAAATCCCTCCATTATAGAGAGAGAGATGTTAAAGGCAATTTTCAGGTGGAGTCTAAAGGTGGAGTAATTCCACATCTCTGCAGCATAACACCTGATAACCCTCTCACATGCAGAACAAAGGCAGGCCATTCTGCGAGTCGCCCATTATCTCTATGTTTCAACCTTCTCCCTCTAAACTCTCCTACTGTCAACTCTAAATTAAACTTCTTCAATTGCAAGGCTTTGAACAACTCCACCTCAGCTCGCATCTGTGTTAGAGAATTACCTCTTCTGTAACTGGCTGTCTCATTCCTTTCTCTTAAGGAGAAGTACAACCTGTTTCCTCTCAAAATCCACCCACAGGGCCCATGTACGCGGCCTTTGCAGACCAGACTGTCTTTGAAAATGTGCACAAGATGCAAACAGTCAGGTAGGTATAAGAGTCCTTCTGCCCACCCCTGTTTGGTGAGAACCAGGGCTCCCATTACAGAGAGAGATGTTGCATATTGGGAAGGATTTCAGCAACTTGACTGCTCTCATCTCGCTACAGAGAGCATCCTCAGTGTCTGTCCTCCTCCCAGCAGTCTCCCTTCAGCTACGAAGCATTTCCACGGATGCCATGGAGCCCAGAAATACCCAGGGGCACCTAAAACTGGGTTCAGCCTCAGACCAGAAATGCTCGGGTTTGACTTGAGTGCCAGCCCCTGGGATTTGTGTGGTGCTTTCTGCTTCATTTCACCCCAGCCCTTGCCAACACGCTCCAATTTCCATCTCCCTGTATGCTCATAAGTTTCCCTTTTTGAAGCTGTTTATACTGGCAAATGCATTACTATTTAATAAAGATAAGGGACAGAATTATTGTCCAGAATGGGAGACAAGACTATTACCTCTTTCATTGCGGTAATGTTTTTTATTCTTTGTCTTTAAAAGAATGACCACAGTCTTTTCAGGGTATTAACTTTTGTTTTCTTTTTCCTGTAGGACTACCAAAGCAAAGAGATTGAAGATTAAAAAAAAAAATCTCATGGAAGGGAAGTTTAACTTTTGCATTCCTTGATAAAGCTTAATTATAACGCCTTCATAGAAGTAGCTTAAAAATAGACATCTCATGTAGCAGCAATAATGATGCTGGTAATTTTTTTTTTTTTTTTTTTTTTTTTTGCCTTTTAAGAGATTGGAGTCTGACAAAGACTGGAATAACAAAAAGAAATTGGTTACAGTTAATTGTAATACAATAAGGCAGAAAAGAACAGCAGATAAATCTTTCAATACAGGAAACCCAAAAGCTTTCTTTGACGTCTGTGCGGATGCAGCTGAATTGAGAAGCCTGTGTTCATTAGTAAATTTAATATTGGACATCTTCACTGAATTAATCCTGCCCAGATATTGTCATTCCCCCAACCAAAGCCTTTTGAGAAAAAATATCCTAAAAAATGCTTTCAGTTGGGAAAAACACCCAAACTTTGTCACTTCAGGGATGGAGGGGTTTGTTCCTTACCTTCTCCCTTCCCCTCCAAACTTCCCCCCAAACATATTCCTTATTTTTTTTTTAAACCAGTTTTCCTTTGTTTTATTTTAGGACTGAAAAGGAATTCAGAGAAAGCAGAGCAAACCCTTAAAAGAGTGGCTCAGTAAAAACTTGGATTACTCAAGCAGTTCCCACCAATAGAGTCAATATCCACATCTCAAGGACAGCAAACGTCCCCGTCTCCGATAACAACTTTTTCTCATAGCTTGGTAGGGAGATGCTTGTGGACTTCAACACTTCTTGAGCAGACCAGAGAAAAACCAAGGACAGATATACAATTCAGTGACCTAAACTCTTAACCCATGCTAAGTCAATGGCTGAGTGCCTTTGCAAGTGCTTTGAAGAGTCTGAGAAGATGAAAATACTAGTCCACACAAAACAGCGATAAAATGGACTTAGGTGGGATTTCTGCTCTCTGCCTAGGGCTTGGTATAAGTGACCACTGTCAGCTGGGGAAGAGAAGCCAAACAGCGCAGCCGAGGACTTCATCAGCAGCCTTCACAAAGTCCTGGTGAGTCACAATAGGTGGCCTTTTCGCTTTTACTCATCACAACATGTTCAGTCCTCAAAAGTAGGTTTTAGGCAAAGATACTTAAACGAAACTATGTGCTCGCTTCGTTGCAAAAATTTCTTACTCATTCTTTCCCGGAGACTTCAAATTTTTCAGTTCCTCAAGGTTTCAAGCCACATCCATCGCCACAGCAGCGACAGGGCACTGCTGCAGCTCCCGCCTGATGTGACAGCCTGCCTGCTAAGACTAATGTTTGTTATTGTGCTCTAAGCTCTGTAATGGCATTAATCCTATTTTCAGAAAAATAAAATATCTTTAACCCCTTGCCTTCTTCCACTTTCTGGGTGCTTTCTTTCACTACAGCAATTTGCACAGCAGGTGGGAACTTGAGCCATACGCACAGAAACATCCATTATGGATTGCAAGGGCTTTGCCACCATAACTTAAATAGCTTGCCCAGTCAAATTTAGATTGCAGCCTTGATGTACAAATGGACACTGGGAAAAAGGTTCAGGGAGGGAAAAATTAGCCAGGCCATTCCTGTTATGTAAATGGAGAGGAATTCTCATAAGTTGAAGACCCTAAAGTTACAGGAGAGATTCTTGCAAAGCACTAGATATTACAGCACTTAGTTTCATATTCTGAACGTCCTTGGTATATCCCTTCCTGGGTTTTGCCTCTTTTTTTTGTTTTGTTTTTTTTTTAACTGATTTTCAATTCATCAGTATGAGAGATGGAAATGAATTACACTGAGGTGGCAGATCACCTTTTTGACGAAAGATGAGGTGGTGATGAATTTACACGGTGAGATAGAGATTGCATAATACGATTGCATGCATAATCCAAGTAGATACGGAAGTCTTTTTTTTTTCCTGTTCCAACACTGTGTGGCATCATTTTTCTTTGGAGCCTTCAACATTTTCAGAAGAGAAAAGAACATTAAAAGAAACTTCTCATATTAAAAATCCAACCATCGTGCAAGATCTGCAAATCAAAAGCTGAGCTGACAATATGGGCAGCCTGAAATCACATCCCCTTTTTGATTTAAATGCTGAGTTCTCACATTGCTACTGGAACTCTATAGATAATTGCCTACTCATACCCATTGGTAATTTTTTGCCTCCTGGTAATTTTTGCTGTGCTTGTAGCACCAGGCTGTGAACTCACTCCTTTTGTTCAGGAAGGAAATACCTGTACATTGAGGCAGTTCACCTGCACGCAAGACCTCACAAATGCTTTGGGTGGTAGCCTCCACTATTTCTAGCTGCTTTGCTACAAAAAGTAGTGCCATCCTCTCCCGCCACGTTCAGAAGTACGCTCCGAACACAGGGACTTGACACGGTGCAAGATTGCCTTTGATAAAAGGCAGCACCGGCACCTCCCAGCAAAGCAAAACGTCCAGCACAGCAGCACTCAGGGACACGCCGGCCAGGAAAACTTAATTTACCGGTGCTAAATAGTGCTGGGATCCCTCTGAAGGAGAATTTCAAACTGCTGTCAGAGAAAAAAATAAAAAGACAAAAAATCTTACTTTCCGAGTTTATTGTACCTCCAGAACCGGGCTGAAAGGCGAGACTGCGAGATACTGATTGCATTAGTAATTCTGTGCGATGCAGGAGCATCTTTCTGGGTCCAACCTCTCTTTTAGAGCAGATTAGCCACGTTCTTCACACATTGTTCTTCCTCATCCATATGCTGATGAGTACATGATAAAATATTTGTGTTAAAATACAAAATCAACCTGAAATTTATCATTTTTACCTCCCTTTAAGGCCGCTGTATGCAATCATTTCCAAAGGTGTCTACTAAGATAATTCCCAAAGGAAAGAATATAATTTTTTTCAGAAGAAGCATACTTTTGCCCTGAATGTCTTTAGATCTAGAAATAGCTACGTAGTCTGATATTTTTGCTTAAAATGAAGTTTCAGTATTATGAAGGCACAAAATTAGGAAAGAATCCATATAAAGTCTGATTAAATGAAGAAGTGGTAAATATTACACTTATCTATAACCATCCGTGTACCTCAGGCCCTAAGAAAGGTGACTACCAAGCTACACGTTTGTAATTAATAGAGGTTAAAAAAAACCCCACAACAACTAAGAAAGCTTTTTGCTAGCTCAGGATCTCAATCACAGTTAAATTAGCAATATGTAACGTTAAGCAGTATCTTCTAAGCTGTAATTCCTCACGTCTGAGGAAATAAATTTTAAAAAGCCTGAGAAAACTCAAAGGAACATTACTAAAAACTTCCTGAAGCCCCAGGAGGGGGAAGGCAGAGGGTGGCACCTCCGGCCAGGGGCAATGCTCGCTCGGGGAAAGCACAGGCGCTGCACGTGCCTGTGAAACGCAGCCGGAGGGAAGGATGGTAGCAGCGGTGCCTGTAGCAAACCAAGCAGCTACAGGCCACGTGGTAGGAGATATCTGCACGTGAGCATCGACCCTTCCTTTAGCGCAGTAACAGAAATGCCTTGACGCATCTGCTGGGTGAGGAGCCTGCTCCAGCAGACTCCACTGCCCAGCCACCGCAGGCCAGGGACCTCCCCGGGGGGATTTTCCTAAAGAAAGAGGCGAGGAAGGACCGCGGGAGGAGAAGAGATGAGCCCGGGCCATTTTCTTTAACGAGAGTATCTCACCACCCCTCCGGCACGGTGGTTTCACAAGCGCTGCACGATCCGTAACGCCATCCCGAGAGGCTCAGCCCGGGAACCGCTGTTAAAAGCTTATTGCGTCTGTGGAAGCGAGAGCAAACTACAAATCACGGGTTAGCATCATCCCATCCAGCAAAGACACACTTTGAAATCCTCTGGCTGGTTCACAGCCGTTCCTGGGCGCCTGCTTTATTATACACCAGGGAACCCATTTTCTAATAAACAGAACTTGCCACTTGTTTTTAAAAGGGTAAGCATAACAACTTCATTAGAGCAGCTGGCATTTTGATGATAGTTCTCACAGCTCACCTCAGCCGCCACATCCCGCCTCTGATAGCAGAAGGCACAGCAGCCATTTTATTTATTTATTTTGATAGGCAGAATTTTTCTGTAATCAAGTATTACATTTTAAGAAGCTGATTTTCTGAAGCATGAAATAGGTATATAAATACAATTCCATGACCTGTAACATCCAATTTCAGAATCTTTTATCGAGCAACAGCTATCTAACAGGAAACTAAAGATTCTCATTTCTTGGAAAGTTAAACGTAAATATTCAAAAGCATTAATCATGCAAAGTGAATTTTGGAATCTTAAATTTATTTCAGATGTTTTGGTTTATTTGAATAAACCCAAAATGCAATGTTTGTTTTTTTTTTTCCAAAGCCTGGGCATGTGTATCAAATTGCTTTTTCACCCCCTTTCTTTCTGTATCCTGCACAGACATAACAACAGATCAAAGACACTGCTTATGCCCTATACCCCCGGGGAGCAAAGCTGCCATTCCTCCCACCCCATGAGAACACGGGCTATCTGATATTAGAGGTCCCAAATCCTCACTGAACTGTATCAGACCTTCAAGGACACCGGGATTCGGGGTGCAGTCCTGTCTCTGCAGTCAGAGCTGCTCTGTTCGGGGAGGGCAGGATCGCACCGGGGCTGCGAGAGGTGCAGAGGCACTAGACATGGATTTTAGTGCGATGCAGAGAGTCTGTGCCAGGACTCGGAGCACAGAGCTCAGCTCGTCCTCACTCCGGCCTCTTGCTTACACTTACCTTAATGCTTTTCGCCTAGATCAAAACATCCCTGTTTTACAGTTCTTCCAATAAACTGTGCTTTGCTTTTTCCAGCTAAATGGTGCATTGCTTTTTCTCCATCTTCAATCTCAAAGGAGCTTGTTTTTTCATGAACAGACTGATTCCCCAGGCCCTTACTACTGGTGATGATTATTTGGATTGCAGTGGTCTGTAGCAGTCCCAGACTGCAATAAAGATCTCTGTGAACCAGGCTGATTGCATCCTGAAATACAACAGATAAAGCACTTATTTCTGCATATCATCCCTCCTAAGCGGAGATGTTCATTTGCTGACCCAAATCATGGCAGTTTTATAAGGTTTCAATGTTTCTCTTCACTGAATAACACTTTCAAAATTACTTTAAAACCTAGTAGCATTTTCCAGTCCAGCTCTACAGGGAAACCCATTGCTCTCCCATACTGCCAGGCACTAGGCGCAGTCCTGGCTCTGCTCTCTGGAAATGCCTGCGGCCAGGACAGCACTGCTTGGGAAATCTGGTGGCTGAACGAGCGTCCAAGTTCAGGACAGTCGTCAGGAGAAGGTAGTGACTAGTAGAGGGCTAACCATTTGGGAGCTTAAATATTTGCACAGTCACAGGCTGACCTGGACTACTAAACGGATCTGGAATACCAATAATCACTTTTCTTGGGTCAAAATTGGTCTTGTGTTGATAGTTCCCAAATCTTGTTTATCTGATGATACTGCTGCTACTGGGCACTGCGAGAGAGGGAACAACACGGAGGGCAAAAAGTCTTCATCTCCTTAAACTGGTTTTATTACCTAAAGAAATGCTTGTGAAACTGTGTCCTGTAGCCTCTTATGTAGGTTAATTGCCAGAAGAGAGTTACAGAGCACTGACCTAAGCATTGAAATGAGTTAGATCTGCAGGGTCCGGAGATGGGCTCTGCTTTGACACTCCTCATCAAGACAACACTTCACATGTCCACATTTAAAAGATAAACAGTTATCTTTCTTTAATTATCCAGCATCTGTCTGTTTTTGTAATGCTATATGAGCATATCAGGCCAAAATTAACAAGGAAATCCTGGAAAGGTTGAGCTGGAGGTTAGCTTAATTGTGATCCCATTAAAAACTCAGCAGCAATAACCCCACTGATTTCAGTAAGCTCCAGTTTGACCCAACTGATTACATCATGCAAAGTAGAAATGAAAAGAGACTGGGCCACTACCTGTGCGGTGGCATTGGGCACTGGTGCGGTACTCACCCGTCCAGGTGAGAGTGACTTCATCCAGCTGGGAAAAACACGCACACTCGTTCGCCCCCATGATAGAGCTTCCAGTTTGAGTTCAACCATATGTGTGACAGAAAGGAGTCCTTTAAAAACACCAGTGAGGATGCCTGTGTGACAGTCACCTTTCCAGACACGTGAATAATCATCGAGCACCAGCTGTTGTACACGTCTCTGCATTGCTGTTGGATGAGCAGACCTGGAAGAGCCGATTATAAACGTTCTTCTTGAGGGGTGCAGTAATGGGAGAAAATGTTAATTTGGCAGGAGAAAAAGACATGTCACTTCAGAAATGTGAGCTGCCACTTTAGCGTTAGAATTATTGCAGCTCTTGGGAGAACAGGACTGTGCCCAGGAAAGGGTGAAGAAAAGCTTCCTCTGCATGACAATTTGAGGAACCTTCTTCCTTTCCTAAATCCTCTGCACACGTAGGAAAAAAATGCATACAAAGGAATATTTCCACTGAGGTTCTGGAGGAGATATTGAGGGAAGAGAAATATAAAATCTCTTTGTTGGAAAAAGAAGGGAGAGATTTATTTGGGCTCAATTAAAATTAATTAGCATAGCGATACCATTTTGACTTTGTAAGCTTTCTCCACAAATCTCCTCTCTCTGGCTACCATTGAATAGGAATTGCTGGAATTAGATGCATGGTGTATATACACATCATTTTCTATTACCGTGGGTATTTAAGCCTGTGATACTGGTACCCTAGCACATGGTGGGGAACTAGAATGCTAACTTGCACAATTTACACATCTAGTTTAGATTCAGGATTTTTTTAAGTATTATTATTATTATTATTAAATGGAGGCAGGAATCATCTTCAACCCCCCTTGCAAGAGAAGCAACTGTGGTATTGAGGAGAGCCTCATCCCTGGGCTGAGCTTGGAGAGAAGGGCAGTGGCAGAAGGGGGAGCACAGCTCCGCTCATTTTGCAGTGGAAGCCCTTCATGCCCTGGGTTACACCTAAAGCCATGTCCCTTCCTTCCCTCCCCACTCCAAATGATGTTCCAGAGAGGAAATTATTTTTAATAAGAAAATATTGCAAGCGCAACTATAATAATTTGGTTCAAGCATTTTCACTTTTCATATCACTAAATCACAAAAGGCTTTGTGCTGGAAGGATTTCGCAGGAGGGAACACATCTGCCCACGCTGCCGGGATAATAACACCACGGGAAAAGGGAGGGCTTGTGGGAACCGTCAGAGTGATCAAGCCTTCTCCTGAGAAAAAAAAAAGCTCATCTGTGTCCTGCTACTGGCTAGCTTGCTTTCCAGTCCCACCAGCCATCTTGTCATACAGGCAAAAGAAAGAGAAGGATAACAGGGGCTGATGGCAAGGGCTCAACTGGTGCTCCAGGAGACACCCCAGATGCGGGGCTGTGCAACGACATCTGTCCTTTGAGGGTTCTTCAGGGTAAGAAAAAGCCAGGGAAAGATGGAGCTGCTTGGAACTGCTACAGCACAAGATAAGTAGACAAGGTATTTTTGCCAATTACCCAAATCAATCAGTAGATTTTTTTTTATTTTTTTTTTTAAGAAATTATACTTCTAAGAAATGTTGGTGGAATGCTAGTGCTGTTGTTCTCCTTGGGTTTTGGTGGGGGGGGTTATTTTGGTTTTTTTTAGGAATCAGAAGGATATTAGTGTTTGTTTTTCTTTTTCTAAATAAATGATGCCAAAACACAGAGGTCCAAGACTCTCTGCAAACATCCTTCATTAAAATGACACGTTGTGCATTCTGATGGATGTTACATTTCATAAAGGATAGAAACCAAAAGCTTTAGTAATCTGAGCTTGCTGCCTGTGCGTGATGCACCTGAACCTTCGGAGTCTGAATAGCAGACGAGGGCTTTCAGAAGGGCTTGTCCCTCCACCAACTCTGCTCGCACTGAGTCGATGGCAAAAACTCCTGTAAAGATCCTACCCCTTATCCTGCGGCACTAATAAAACCGTCTCAGCAAAGCAAACAGCACAGTCACTTGGCTGTTTTAAATTCAAGCCACAGCTTAGTCAAAAAGCTGTTGATGGAGAAAAATTTTAGTGCGAGCTAACGGGCTGTGATGAGCCACTCCATTCCTCAGCATTATTCACATGCTGAGGGATAAAAACTCCCACTTCGAAAAAGTGGAAGACAAGGCAGCCTGGGACAGACATTTTGTGATCACACCCGCTTGGGGGAAATGGCATACAGGCTTTATTTAAAACTGGGTTTTTAATAAGGCTGAAAAATAGTAATTAAAGAAAAACACCACCAAAAATCTTCCACCATTTTAGCGTATGCAAATCAAGAGCAAGCCCTGCTGTTTTCTCATACCCACATTATGCCATGCAGAACAGAATATGATACACAATTTTTATTTTTCTTTTTAACTGGAGAGCTTTATCACCTGCAGCAAGGTACATATTATAGCAGCACAAGGAGAAGGCTGTGGGAGTGATCAAGAAGAGCGATAGCCTGCTCCAGAAGCCCTCAGCCTTTCAGCAGAGTGTTTTCTCTGTTCAAAGGTACCAATTTAACAAAATTCATGTATTCTTACAGAAGGCACACACATCTTTTGTTGGAAAGCAAGCATAGAGCCTCCCACCTGCTGCCAGCCCTCCTTGGGAAAATGCTCCTGGTCTACAGCAGAGGCTGGAGCAGCACAGCCAGAGCCTGGGGGGACCCAGCTGGAAACCTCAGGGATTTGGGATCTCCAGACCCATTTTACCAACATACCTGAGCGGTAGGTTGCAGCAGAGGAGCCCTAAGAAGTTCCTCCAGGCTCAAGAGAAACTACCCATGGTGGTGTCTCCTCCGAGATAAGTAGCCTGTCTGAGTGCCCGGACGTAGCAGCTGTGCCCCAGCCCATTTATTCAAAGTTAGCCCATAGCACACGCTGCCAGTTTACCCTAAGCAGCTCCTGCATTTGCAAGCATTAACTTATCAGGGATGAGGAGGGTTTAGCAAGTCTGTCATCCCTTCTTCCATACCTCCTGCTAAAGGCACAAAGGAGGTAATGCCATCTACAGGAGGAAATCTTTTATGCCCTTGAAGAGAATTGCTTGTCTGATAAAATTCAACAAATATTTATAGATATTTATCTCGTTCTCTGTTTACCTGCATCCCTTTAAGAAAAGAAAGCAAAGGAAAAGCAGCTGTTTTCTCCCTGGGTGCACAAAATGATATTCAGGAAAAAACAATAAATGGGAAAGCAAAGCATTTTACCCTCAGATTTACAGGATTTTATCATCTGGACAGAGACAATAATGATCTTGGATGACACAGGGAGGGATCCTGCTAGAAGTGTGATGAATCTAAACCAAGACTCAGAACTTACAGGGCTGTCAGGGTTATTGCTTGCTCCTAATTTGCTGTTTATCTTAGAATAATGCATTACCTTTCCTCTGCCTCGCTACTTAGGCCTGAAGGTGATACACTGATTTCAGTAGCATCACTGCTGCTTTACAGCAGTGTAAATTAAGCTAGCCTGAGGATCAGAGTATCCCATGGTATGAAATGTGTTTTAATATGGTTATCTTTGCTGAGAGAAAGATCTCTAATACCAGGTCAGGAAAATTTTTTTAATAATTGAGCATGGTACATGTTAAAATGTTGAAAATTTTCTGACTCACAGGTGCAGGGAAACAAGTTTTAATATTTCAGAATTTATCTGTTCTGCAACATGGACAGTGCTTCTCTCCTTTTCCCCAGCAGCATGCAGCTGGACTCGAGAAGGAACATCGCTGAGCCAAGCTGGAGGCACTGTGTGGCCGGGCTGGCTGTGAGGAGGCTGATACGACTCAAACTGGTGCATCTCTGCAGTGTTACAAAACATTGGAACTGAATAAACCTTAAATGTTATTAAACAGATTAGGCTGAGAAGGGCAAAACCAGGAAACATCTCCTTCTGGAATTAGTTAACGTGTACGGGTAGCGATGTCCCCAGCTCACAAGGCGGGGAGATGCAGCACCACCCGGCAGGCATCCCGAGAGGGATGCTGGCAACAGCTCCGGGGCAGGGGGGCTTCTGCCCTTCTGGTCCAAAGGAGATGGCTGCAAGAACAGGGAGCACAGAAAACAATTGCAATGAGAGGCATGAAGAAGACCAGGTTACTCAAAACGCAGGGTCTTGCTACCATTTCTGCACGTCTTCTGTCTGACACTGACCCTGGATCAAGTTGTCTCCAACGGTCTAAGCCAGAATTAAAAAAATGATGGGGAAACCAGAATTTACCCAGAAACACAGACCTGATTTCAATGAAATTCAGAAGCTTCCCTGTTTTCAAAGGAAAGCATTATACAGAAGTGGTCTGTATTTTTCAGTTTGGAGATGTGCTTGTCAACAAAGTGGGGTGGTATTTTTTAAATACATGTTTTTGAATAATTTTTCTTTTCCAGTGCTTAAATATTTCTGAATATCAGTCATGGATACTGTACTAGACTGGTTATTAAGAAATATCTATTAAGAGAAACAGACATCTATTATTCATTATCTGGTAACTGTTTAGGCAAAGGGGGGCCCACTCATTTTGCCCAGCAGAAATAAAGCTTTCCCTTGCTTTGAAACAAGACACACAATGTGATGAACAGCCTAATTCCAAAGCTGCTCAGACTAAACTATCTCACTCCAGCCTGGTTTAGGCTAAACTGTTCAGCTAAACTGCGTTAGGTGCAAGTAGCTGCATGGTGGTAGAGCCTTTCAGTGTAAGTTATTACTTCATTTAGACAGAGAAGTCAATCATCTAGTCTTTTATTAAAACAATAACAACAAAACCCATGATGGCTTTCCAGTGGCTTCCGTTTGACACTATTGCCAGCGGGTTTCAAAATACATCAGCTTTTCCACCCTTTGATATCCAGCTACTGAAGAAGTTCAGATTTTTGCTAGTCTGTTTCTTTTTCCCATTTATTCCTCAAGAATCAAGTGATTAAGTGACTAACCACCAGCCCAGAGAGGAGCAGATGAGAAGTGGCAGACTGTATTTAAACAGGGAAGCTGGATGGATGAACAGAGGCTTTAACAACTGGGTCTACCGCAAAAGAGTGCCAGGAATAATGTGTTCGCTAAAAATACACAAGCCCTCACTCTCGTTTTCTGTCCGTTGTGGCAAATACTCATTCCCCAGCTCCACACAAAGTAGTTTCTGAGAGTTATGTCCATGCTGGGGAAACTAAATGGCATCAATAAGTAAATTCCATATGGCGCTCCCTGAATTGTTTCAGTGAGTAGCTGGGTAATGGGATTGGGGTCCGGAGGCAGCACAGCAGGCTGTGCCTCGGCTGGTGCCAGCAAGGATCACCCCAGTAAGTTACTGCCGGTGCGCAGCAATAGGTCAGCAACAGGGGATCTGGGCCCTGGGCTTTCGGGAGATGGAATAGAGAGCTGTGAAGGTGTGATCAGTGAGGCTCTTGCTTGCTGCTCCTGCTAGTTCAGCACCCAGAGTAGAGAGGCAACTCGTATTTCCCTTTCAAATTTGGGTTGAATTCTCTGCACAGTGTTCAAATGCCGCAGTTCCCTTTCGTGACAGCTTGTGAAAGTCAACACTCTCCCTCAACGGCTTTGACCTTTTCGGTGTTCGCTGATTTGATTAGCTGACTATTCATGTTCTGCTCTTTCGCAACCTTGATATCCTCTTGGAGAGAGAAGGGGAGAGGGAGGAAAGTGCAGCACGGGCAGCTCATTAAACACGCACAGAAAAGTCAGGGAGAGTCACACTACTGAATTTGGGATGCCTGCCTGGAAGACAAGCCTGTTACAAACTCGGTGGCTCTGTGCATCCCTTGGAGCCCTCCAGCCAGCGATTCAGCTGTGGGGTATGCAGTGACAGCCCAGTTTTCAAGGACTTCATACTGCTGCAAAGCATGCGAGTCAGGACACAGATTTTCATTTCATCCCCATTTTCAGTAACGAAGTGTCAAGGGCAAGCCCAACACAAGAAGTATTGTGTAAATAATTACAATGCTTTATTTCTCGTACTTAGCATTTAAAGGGGTTTGATTTCAGGCTCAGATCTTGGCAACTACTTAGCAACTGATCTATTTTGCTTTTAAATGGTTCTTACAGCCAAGACTTTTTCCCCTCTCTGAAGAGTGGCATGCACAGTAATTGCTGGTTTATTGCAATTTAATCTGTGCAGGGTTCAGCTTCCTTGAAGGTATTCAAATGAATTTAGGACTTCTCATATATTATATATGTATGTGGGTGTAATTTGGGTCCAGTCTTGCCATTTACTTGGACTGAAGCACATTGCACTTAATGCGACAGACAGCCTGACATGGTAAATCTCTCCTTGCCTATAAAGAATCATTAATATAGTCTCTGGTAATATATTGGTATGAAAGGTCACACAAGTTACAAGTCATTCATTATAAGAATTTAGGATGAGACTCTACATAGAAAGGGTTAAAATAATCAGGCGGTAGCCATACCAAAAAAGCTGTTAGCAAAATTGTCATTAAAGAGATCTCCCAAGGCGCAGTTCTCACTGAAGTTCATTTGGTCTCAGTTCACAATGCCTAAGTTCAAGTACCTAGAGCTGTGCCTTGTGTCAGAGTGCAGTCATGTTGTACAACAAATGGAGAGAACTGACACTTCCACAGACAGATTCAGACCTCAGGTGGCCTAGATTGCTCCTTGAAAGTGCCTGCCCCTAACAAAGTTCAGCGTACAGATGAAGACAGCTGTAGTCCTAGCTCTGATCTTCACCAACTGGCTGGAAGCTAGGTAAGGCGGAGCTAGACCTCAACATTGCAGAAAGTTTGCACAGGTGGGTAGTTTTTCTGGCTGGAACCAGAGTTCTCACCTCCATAGCAAAGACCCATTAAACACAGGGAGGGATCTGGGAGCCTCAGTGTACCTGCTGCCATTGGAAATAGGAGGAAGAATTTGCCCGCAAGCCATGGGTGGGGATGTCTTGGAGTTACAGAGAGTGGATTACCTCCAAGCAGACAGGTGAGCTGGTCTAAAAGCAGCCATTTCCCACAAGCTGCCTGTGAATTAGTGAAAGTTCCATCAAAACTGCTGTATTTCCTGCAAAATGTTTTTATTTCAATGAAACGGCATTTGCTGATGAAATCAGGTCAAGCAACTCGAGTACATATTCCATCTTCACAAGCCTCTGTAAAAGGATTATTTTCAAAGGTCGTATCTACCTGCTTTGTAGGTCTTCTAGATTAGGTAATAATTGAGAGTCGGAGCAACATCTACACCGAGCCAAGCTAAAAGCTGACAGCTGAACATGTCTTTCAACTCTCAAATCTTAGTTCATGGATGGATTGCCTGAAATCAGATGGAAAAAAAATCAGTGCAAGATGTGACAGAGCAGCCCCTGTAGCTAGCGTGTATCTGCTATATGCCCATCAAACACTATATTAATCTACAAAATTTTAGTCAATACCAACAAGAATTTTACCTGCATGTGTGCGAGGAATACAGACCTTGGTCTAGTCAACACTGTAGTGAGGAACGTAAGGGGGTTTAGGCTCCTGAATTTAGCATAAATCATTAGCAGTTGAGTTCCTAAATACACAAGAATCTGAAGTTATGGCTTTCATTAGGTGGACTTAGCTCCTGCTATCTCACTCTAATTGGATGGATAAAACCTCAGCTTTTGCAAAGACCCTGCTTGGTCTTTCACCAAAATTTTAGCATTTGTCATCCAACAAGCTCATGTCCCGCTTCTCTGCAGATTCCAGTAACAGCTAAAGAAATTCTCATTCTGTAGGTAGTTAAGTGACTGTGAATGCCAACCTCAGTATAATAAAGTTGGTGACATTTTTTAAAGGGATGTCATTTTATTAATTATTAAGAATCCTTGCCCATTTTTTCTTAGAATCAGGTTAAGTGATATATTTCTTGACAAAAGTAATTGTATTACTATAATAAAAAGTCCAAAGCGGAACAAGTACTTCATAGCTCTCTGATAAATGTGGGGTAGGGTGGGGTGGCAGAGTAGTTTGTGCACTAGGTTTTTCCCTTTGTACTAAAGGGTGAAACGCAAATTCCATGGATTTCCCCTCCACCCACAGTTAGTAGATTGTGTCCCCATCAATCCTGGTGGGGTGACGGGGGGCTTAGAGAATTATATGGTGGTTTCTTGGCTGAAAGTGAGAGAACTCACTTTCCTCCACGCTTTCACAGGTCTGCAAAATGGATAGAGCATGAGATGATGCGTACGTACCTGTTAAGCACTCTAAGAGATTTCCTAGGGAAATGGTAGATTATCCAGCATTTGAAGAAGCCTTAAGAACAGATCAAATATTAGTCAGGAATTATATAGGTGTAACAAAAAATCATTTTGTCCCATTTAGCCTCTGAATCTCATATTTTAGCAAAGAGGAAAAGCAGAACATCATCCATTCTATGTGGCCTCTTCTCTGAACTACATGAATTTTGAGCTGGTTTAGTTCAGTTAGGTTCATTTTAGTTCATTTAGGTATTCAACAGGTTATGTTCTTTTTATTTCCTCATTGAACTAGACAGACTTTTTTCTTCTTAACTCAGAAAATTTGAAATTGGGTCTGATCAGAGTAATCACAAACTTTTGTCACTTTCTAGAACTCATTTTTCACTATCAAATAAATGGCTATTCCAGTCTTTTTGAAATGACACACATTAGAGATAATGCCCTTCATAAAACGTGGCATGTAACTAACCCGTTATCACTGAATGCACAAGAACTTTATTTTGCTTTCCAACACAAACAAGAACCGCTCCTCAAGGGATTTGCTAATAAGGTTCTGTGTTGAAAGGAGTTGATTAGGCACAAAGATAGAGCACAGCAATGAATTCCTCTCTCTATTGCTAAAGCGAGTTTCAAATGAAATGCTCTTTCTGGAGTAACAGCTATATAAATACATTTGAGATTAATACTTAGTGATGGAAGGGCCAGTTAGGATAATGTAACAACAATAAAAATATCTAAACTTTTCTAAATCAAATAAGTTTGCATGTGGAGAAACTTTTTTTTTTTTAAACACATTCCCCTGTCACCAGGTGTCTATTCCATTGCAGTGTCACAGCAAGACCTTTCCCTCTGTAAATCCACGCTAAACTCTGCTCTGGACCATGGTCAGGGCCTGACTGCCGCAGCAGGACCCCGTGTGCTCACCTCACCTTCGGGGAGCTCTTTCTGAGGCAGAAAGAGTGAAACCAGTTTTGATTGAGGAGAAGCTGAATGAATCCAATCACCATAGAGGCAGTGATTATATAAAAATAAGTGCCTAATTCTAGGCATTCAAAACTTTGCATTTTATCAGTATGTTCTTGACATATGCCACTTGAGTATATTGATTTCTAAACGGCACGATCTTCTACTTGAGTAAAATCCCCAGTGTTCATTGGCACCGTTCATACTGCAAACACTTACTGGAGCGATACGGGTAGGTCCTTTGGTGGTGGATTGCACCACCACCACCTAAGAAGTGTTGTTCCATCCATGTTGTGTGAAACCAGCCTGATACGAACACTGTAATTATCCAACAAGGGGATAATCACTGCTGAGGAAGGTTGAGAGTAAACTTGTCAATGGCTGAAGGTGTTAGTAAGTTTGCCCAACGCTTCTCTCTGTCAGCTCAGATGTTTCACTCCATTCACCTTGGGTAAGGGAACACTCTGACATGTTCATCTACTTGTTTCAGATGGCTTTTTTTCATATTTTTCCAGCATAACAGTTCATTGCTCACTATATTTAAAGACACTTACCACGTTGCCAGCTCTTGTCTTGCTTGTATGTTTTTTTGCTCACCTTTGCAGTACACATTCTTCTTTGCTACCACAATTTTCTTTATGGCCTTTGTAGCTGCATGAATTGCTTTCTGCAAGTAGTCTTTATTTCTCTCAGCACTGAAAATATATTCCTTGCCTTGAGGCTACTGAATATCATCTTCATCTCAAAGAACATTTTGCTCTCTATACTGATTTGTTACTTTATCTTCAGAGGTATCTCATGTATCACTTATTGCCCTCTGCTAAAAACAGATGTTAAGCTGAAAGGTGGATTAGTTTCTCTGCAAGCTTCAGCAGAATTCCTGCAAGTGGATGCCCAAATACCCACTACAGTGAGGTGAATCAATGCATCCACATCTTATTTTAATATAGCTGATTAATATTTTTTTTAAATTTGTAGGAATTTTTGATGAGTTGGTCTGGCTTACATTAGTTTGATTGCAGCATTTTATTATTCTGATGGAGGTCAATATGATCCTTTTGAGCATTTAGGTCCTCAAAGCTGGAGTCACAAAGGGAATTTAGGCTCAGGATTGTATGAATACAGCGAGTACACAGCAAGAAGCCAACCAGGAGACTGACAGTCATGGCCATGGACAACCTGATCTAGTTAGTCCTCCTAGTTGCCCTCTGCTTAGCGGAGGCTGGACCACACGACCCTCAGAGGTCCTTTCAACCTAAATTATTCCATGATTCTTGGATTCAATGAAACATGTTTTGGTAGCCATTGTTTTTGCATGAGGCTCTCCCTGGAGCTGAAGTGGGTGCAGGCAGGAGGGGCATGTGCTGTCAAGGAACAAAACTCACATAGCTCTGGTGCGGACAAACAATTCCGTGGAAAAAGTACAGCAAAGAGGTCAGTCCAACACAAAGACAACTTTGACAGCACAGACATGACTGAGGTGGTATCTTCTGGCTCAGGAGCTGCAAGACTTCCAGCCTGCCTACGAAGGCTATACTGGTGTGGCTTTGGTGTTCTTTAACCTGATCTCCTCTCTGTAGAAGAGATTACAGCACTTCCTCACCTGGAAGGGTTGGTGAGCAGAAGGGATGTGTGTCTGCTGCTGAGCAGAGGCGAGTGAGGTGAGGGCTGATGTTCCTTGCCTGGCTGAGGCAGACTCTCACTTGCCCATGCCATGGACAGTTTCCAGAGCAGATTTGGTGTGTAGCTGGCTGACTTGGAGCCTGGTTAACAAGAAGATATGCCCTTCAACCACTTGTGTATATCCAAGAAGTGAGGACTAGTTTCAAGATGCCATGATGAATGATTAAATTTCCCTGCTGTGCTTGGTTAGGTCTTCCCTCTCCATCCTCTTGTCTCTACGGTCTGAAGTTACCTGGGATAATATAACTACCAGACAAGCGTATCAGAGCTCTGTGGATGATGGTGGGTAGAACTGTAAGAACAAAAACCGAATTGTGCTGTGTCTTCACAATATATTTTATATTTTCCTTTTCCTTCTAAATGTAACTAAACTAACTGTCACGGCTTACCTGAGAAAGCCTTAAATATCTCCGAGTATATTTATTAGTTTTTATTATATTGTTTATGCACTATGCACAGGAGAAAGGTATTTGAGAATCCGCACAGTAAAATGCAGACTCAAATCACAGAAAAAGGTGAAGACTGAGCGTGTGTCTTACAGACTGAAAAGATGAGAACATTTACAACAGCTGAATTAGTCATAAAACCCAAGAGCAGCCAAGAATGAAAAAGTACTGGCATATTAGGACAGCATGCAAGTGAAAAGCTTTTCATAAATATCCTGAGATCAAAGTTAACTGACATGTTACAGAGAATAAACTGCATGCAGATTGATTTAACAGCATCTCCATTCACGCTATCCACAGGGACGTGTCCCCCTTGGTACCTCTACGGTGATGGCTTTGCTCAACTACTGCCATATGAAGAGTTGCTAGGCCCACTCATGTGCTTCCAGCCTAGATGTGTGGTAACTGTATGAGTCAGCTTTATATCTAAAATCGGTTATATTCACAGGTGAGAAATGAAGATCACATAATCGCTACAGCTGACTGGAGTAGAGGAAAGCATGCAACGGCACTCGTCTGAATCTGGTATCTCCCTCAGGCTAACGTTTAGTTTTAAATTAGTGTAAATCCAGAATGAGTCTTCCTGACTTACTCTAAAGTCACAGCGATATAAGACAGAGAAAAAAAAAACAACAAGAAGAAAATAGAATAACAAAAAAAAAGATTTTAAATAAAAAGGTAAGAACTGACACTAGTAAACAGTACAAGAAAAGCAGGGGGCAACATAAATTAAATATTGAAAAGACTAAGTTGTTTTTTTTTCTTGTTGAAAGTCAAACACCTGATTTGGTTCCATTCCAGTAATAATATTTAAAAACAGCGGTTCTGCATACTGTTACAGTCCCATGACTGCAGAGGTACTAACCTTCTGTGACTGCACCGCTTAATCTTTATTCAGGAGACATAAAAGATTCTGTGATCCCTGGTGTTTTTCTGTGATCCCAGCCTCCTTTTGAATATATACAATATGTCCTATGACAATACAAGCCATGACCTTCTCGGGTGACTTATTGAGGAGGACTGAACGAATATAGGTCAAGAAAACGGCAGTATCGCATTGGGGAATTCTTTTGCCAGGCACCGCTGTGGAGGGGCAGCAGGGATTGCTTGGCACGCCAGTCAGGTCTAGAGACTCCAAACTGACTTAGACAGAGTAAGAATGAAATATGAATCTCTACACACATTCTAGAGCAAAACCATCACTGAAAGAGAAACAGAGAAGTTAATGCTTGGTCAAATTAAAAAAATGAAACTTTCCCTTAGCACTCAGAATTTGCATCCTAGCACAGGCTGATGACAGCTGGTATTTGCTAATATAAACGAAGCCACAAAGGTACACAGGAACACAAAGGGAAAACGACTAAGGATTGATTACTTAATCCAGTTAACCCACCGTCCAAAAATATTCCTGTCCACATCACACCAATTTGGCTGTAAGGATACTACTGCAAACTGCGCTGAACGCTTTGCTAAAGTCAAGGTACACATAATAAGCTGCTCTTCCTTTAGCTGCACAGGCAGTCAGCTCATCATAGAAAGCAGTCAGGTTGGTCAGAAACCACCTCTTCCCAAACCCCTTCCTGTCCTTCAGGTGCTTTGAAAAGCGCCCGGGAGGATTTTCTCCACAGCCTTCCCAGGGACTGAGGATAAGCTGGCAAGACCTGTACCTCCCCGGATCCTCTTCTTGCCCTTCTCGAAGACGGGCTTGATTTTTGCCTTTTTCCAACCAGGAATGTCTCCCAGCCACCATGTGGTTTCAAAAATGACAGACAGAGGCTTAACAGCCATATCAGCCAGATCCTTTGGCACCTTGAAGTGCATCCCATCTGGTCCAATGGATTCTTACGTATACAGCTTGCTTAGGCGGTCCCTAACTCAATCTCCCTCTTCTGCACCAAATGCATCGCTTTCCTAGATTCTGTCTCTAAGGGAGCTGGGAGGCTTGAGGGCAGAACCTGTCAGTAAAGCCTGAGGCTTATACCTATAACCGACGCTTGCTGTATATAGTTTAGACGTACGACCTCATATAGTGTCTGTGTGTATGGTTTCTGTGTTTGAACAGTACACTACACTCGTTCGTCTAATGAAAGTGTTCCCTTTTCCTACATATCCTTAATTTACATGCATAGATTTCACAAATGTAGCCGATTTGCTTCAGCTATCTTTGTGTTTATGTGGCAAAAGCTTCCAGTGGTCTGATTGTCCTGGCAATGCAGTTCTTAAAGACTGATTGCTATGTGCATAACTGTGCATGCAATTAGCTGTGCATGAAAAAGTTCTGTTGCGTTAGAGACTGCCTTCTCACTTAAAGTCCTTGATTTTCAGTTTGTATCCACTTCCATCTGCCCATTTTTCTCTAAGAAACAAAATAATTATAGAAAAATAATAAAAAGCCTAATCTAAATACAGAAATTCAGGAAAGGCTAAAAGATCCACAGCAAATTCTCTTCCTACAGGATTTCCAGAAACTGTGATTTGGCTAAGAAGCTATACACAATGCTTCCTGAACTGAGACGCCAGGAGATCTACCTCCCTAAACTTATCTCCGTGGTATCCCAAGCATATTCAAGACAGGTTTTTGGTGCGTACACATTACTCGTGTCCGTTACCTGATTGTGAAAGGATAGTCTGTCATCTGTGTTTTCTCTCTGCTGTTCCTGAGCACAGACACAGCAATGGAAAACGTATGCACAGAACCCGTACAGGCAATTTGTTTCATCTTGCCTCCTTCATTCAATGGCAAGAAACAGCACTGCAAGACAGTAGCTGGTTCCTCTGCCTCTGGCTGTATACTAAATAGGAATGTTGAAAAATATTTCGATCTTTCTCCCAAGTAGACATTTTTCGATATACATTAGGAAAAATGTTATTGCGTACAAGATTTTCCATCACCTCACATACTAATGTTTGAGCTTGTCCCATATTGCTGTGTCCTGCAATAGATTTGGTATTCTACTGCCACGTTCCACAACAGCACGGACATGACGTGTATGAAGAATCAGACACCGTTTCCTAACGGTGATATTGCAGCTTTTGCTACCAGACACGTTCAGCAATAAACGATGCTAATAGGCTTTGCACCTTAACAGATTCTGTATCCCTCACACCTCCCCTATTTCCTGCAAGAACATGTTTCCACTTGACATTCTCAAGTGCCCCTGAACTCATCTTATTTAGCAGTAATGGGACACCCAAAGTGAAGAACCATAAAGAGGATCAGTGAATCAGCTAGACGCTGCTGTCACCAATAAGGGATTTCAGCATTATTTAGGATGTCCTGGTCTAACTGACCTCATTCATATTTATGGTTGTTGACAGAAAGGAAATAATTTTTATATAAATACCTGTGAATGTACAAGTCAGGAATTCCAAGCTGGCTGGAGGAAGCCCTTCCACCTGACTAGGTACTTGTTCATCACGTTTTCTGAACATAGACTAAGCTCTGACTTTGGTGAGTGAAGAAATAGAGAGGTATATCTTGTTTCCATGAAAACATTTTATGAAGGCACGCTCTACAGTTCCTGGTGAGAGTCAAAGAAGGTTCTGGTTGGTGTCCATCATGCAAGAACCTAGAGGGAGGGGGAGAAGAGCACTGTGCCAAGTGCACTTAAGAAAAAAGAAGCAAATGTAAGGCAGTCATTCTCAATACCCTTTTGGTGACACCCTTACCTTTGGACCTTAAACAACATTTCAAGAGCAACTTCCAGCTGCAGCAAAGCTATGTTTGAGCTACTTTGCCTGTGTTTCTATCAAAGCCTTCAGAACTAACATAGACAGGAGGGTGTGAATACGAATTTCTTCAAGTTTCACTAGTCTAGTTTAATTTGTAATAGCTATTAATGAAAGACATTATGACCTTTTTGTTACAAGTCCAGTGTTCTCCTCTCATCAGAACGACAATAAAAAGGAGAAGCTCACAGCAATGTTGTCTCAATGAATCTCCCTAAGGTTGTTTTTTCAGGGAAGGGACAACTAGGACCGTGATTATTTTAGCAAAGACCTTAACAAGACGAGGAGAGAGCTTTTTATATGTTATTCAAGGTGACCTTCAGGCAACTGGGCTGAGAAGATTTTACAGTAAGACGATTTTTCTGCTGAGTAAGTTGAAAATATGAGCACTGCCCCAGAATTCTAGGACAGTAAAGCAGATAACATGCATCATTAGGAAGCACAATATTCCCATGCGCTAAAGACAATCAGAGACAGAAAGTTGGAAAAGCAATTTTGCCAAGTCCTCTCTTTTATAAATCAAAATTAAAACCATGGTTCTGAAACTGAACAGTTTTGCTCTTAAATTATTTAACAAACTGCATAGTCTCTGTTTTAAGGCAAGTTTAGAAACAATGTTTTAAGCTGAGACTTTCAAAATATTACAGATATAAATTCTGATTAAATGCTAGGGCTTTTTAGTATCCTAACTTTTACATTTCTTGAAAATCTTTGTCTAAAATGGTATAGCTGGCATGAAGTTGAAATCAAACCTACATTATGTTGTCAGTATCAATCTTGTTCAGTTATAAGAGTGCATCTTAATTCCCACACTTCAGTCATAGCAACCAAGGAATGCACCCAGGAGCCTTAGGAGAAAATCTGAATTTGAATAACCCAGAAAAATGTATTCTGTTTTTGATCACATGCACCACTTTTCATCATGCAGAAATCCACTGACAAGCCCCAGTGCCTGGTCAAGACCTGTAAAATATTATCTGTTAAGAGCTAGAACTGATCAAAATTTTCCAAAAATATACCCTGAGGCATTACAGTTTAAATTTGATGTCCAAATATTTTATCAAACAGAAGCGTGGAACACTCTCTCTCTCTCTGATGAATAGTATAACCTTATTTGCTATTCATGAAAAATTTTCTTCTTGTTGAGACTCTTAGGTCAAATACATATTATAAGCATGTTATTTGCCATCTGATACTTGTTACTCTCATTTGAAAAGTTGCACTCACGCATTTAATGAACAGAAAGAATACTCTGTATAGTGGTGGACATGACAACCTACTCTGCAGAGAAAGTGAGATCTCATCAACGAATGAGAGGCATATAGGAATATAGGATGAGGGGACCATTGGATTTGCAAGTTCTGGACTTCACAGCTACCAGCAAACATCAGGTCGTTCATGGGTGTTTATCAGATGTCCATGTCACACATTCCCATCCACCACAGTTTACATATTCTGCAGCTCTACAGAATGACAGAATATTTTAGGTTCAGAGGACCTCTGAGGATCATCTGTTACTGGATCCTGTGCTCCAAGCAGAGCCAATTTGAAAGTTAAATCAGGTTGCTTACGAAAAACAGTTTTGAATATGCCCAAGGATAGAGATTTCCTAACCTCTCTGGGACCCTATTCCAGTGTTTGACAACCCTCACTGTGAAAACTTCTTCCCTGAAGTTTATCTCAATAATATATAACAAATGATGAACCATAGCAAAAAACCCACAACGACAAAAACAACTAAACACTACAAACATGCATGGTTGCAACTTGCCACAGGAAGAAAGATCAATGGAAATGATTGGTAAATCAATGGAAATTATTTCCTTGCACAGCAGGACAGTTATGAAATAAAATGCCCAGAATGAGTCTTGGGTATGGGCCGTGCCCCATGCTTCAGTAGATAGCAGAAAAAAACTGCGCTATGATTTCCAAACCGTTGCTTCCTGATCTCAGATCGAGCAATTGGTTTCACCTTAAGCAAGGAAGTAAATCACTCCAACCGTATTAATACCAGGGATATTAATACCATGAGGAGCTGTGGTGCACCCTGACGTACCTTCTGTCTCTAGGTGTGACTACTCTCCACTAAATCGCAGGACAACTCTCTTCCCTCCTCCTCCCCCCGATTCTCCCCATTTCACAGGTCAAAGAAGGTATGAGCATGGAAAAAAATATTGTATTCGGCTTCTGCAGGAGACCAGACCAAACCCTGCAGCGTATGATTAATAGAACTGGAACGACGTACAAACAACCAACTGGATCTTTAAATAAAGACGCCAGTGAACCCGCTGTCAAATTATGCAGATCACAAGCTTAATTTTCTGTCTCTAGGAAAGCTCTCACAGAATTGCCTTGATAAACATAATCTCCAGCATAAAATATTTTTTCCCCACTAATGTGTTTGAAGGTTTGTTCCAGAACTTTACACCTCGTGTAGTTAGAAACCATCTAATTTCCAGTCTTTCATAACTAATTTACATCTATTTGATCTTATGCCAGAATTAGCTTCCAGTTTAAATCGTTTCCTCCTCCTTTGATATTTATATTCTCAGTGATTGATACATTTGGGCTGGCCACCAATGGACATGGAAATACATGCGTAGTCCCCCTCCCCTGCTCTCCAGAGGGATAAAACAGGAGTTGTGACATGGTTCAGATGATGGAGAGGGAAAACGTTCTTCGCGACATTGTTCAGAACGGGTCTGAATAAAGGCAGGGTGCTTCAGTAATCAAGATACAGGATGAAGATAGCTTGAACAAGGATCTGGGAGCTGTTAGGCAGAAAGAATTGGCAGGATTTAGACACATCCTGGATGTGAGGAGCTGCAGATCACAAAGATGGTGCCAGGTTACCGGCCTGAGTGACAGGCAATAATATTGGGCTGCACACAATGATTGAAAAAGGATAATGGTATTAATAATGATAATAGCAACCAGTTCTGATAACAATGCATAATGAACCGATTATTATAATAATCTTTGGAGACCACTATTATTATTCTAGAAGTCCACATCTGCAGTCACCATTTAAGACTATCTATTTATACGCTCTGACAAACATTAAACTAGCTGTGATGCATTCTTTAGTCAGGGATTCAAAAAACAAGCGTTATCGTGAAAATGACTGTTTTTAAATTGTGTTGCTAAAGCAAACCTAAGGATAAAAGTATCTTGAGCCAACCTTTTGCTGACATTCTCCCTTCTCCATAGCCTACCCTTCTTGTACTTCTGCCTTCCTTCCATCTTACACCCGTATGCACATACTGGTCAATCAGAGCTCCAAACAGACAGTTTCATTCTATTTTGCTCATTGCAGCAGCTGGACAACCAGAATGATTTCATTAATTGGTGTATCTCCATTAATTAATTCTGCTAATAATATTTTAATAAAGTTTCAGATAACAGTCAGGACATTTTTGCAGTTTTTCTTTTCAACATTTATCTTTATTTATAAGGATCTGACAAGTTGAGTGGCCTACAGTTGATTTCAAATGACTTATTGTAATATACGACTAAAAATGGTAAATTATTTGATTAGAACGTGACCTCATTTTAGGGGAAAAGCTATTCTGGTTACCTTGTCAGGCAGAATTAATCAATTTTGAATGTCCCGGATATATTTGTCTTCGACACATAATGTAAATATGCACAGTGCAAGAGGAAGGATTCTCTGCTTTATTTACTTTCTAACTTAATATAGTTCCTGTTCTTAGATATAAAAAAAGATAGAATAACAAAGCTAAAAGATGTTAATTGAGATATAGAGCTAGTTTAATGGAAAAAGTAAATGACACATCTCAATCATACACAAAGACATGTTGCTAGATAAGGGAGGAAAGTGCATATGCACAGTGCAAGAGGAAGGATTCTCTGCTTTATTTACTTTCTAACTTAATATAGTTCCTGTTCTTAGATATAAAAAAAGATAGAATAACAAAGCTAAAAGATGTTAATTGAGATATAGAGCTAGTTTAATGGAAAAAGTAAATGACACATCTCAATCATACACAAAGACATGTTGCTAGATAAGGGAGGAAAGCGCGATTCTTACAGTGAGCTGTGCGCTTGTATAATTAAAACAATTGCTTAGATTGGTAGAATTACTTTGTTGAAACCGCACTGATTCATTAACTAAATTAATTTGTCAGGAAAAGTGTTTCCTTTTGATAGGGAATGTATATTTTTTGCAAGAATCTCACACATTGACTTGTTGTTATTGTTGGTTTAGACTGAAACCCAAAAATTTAAATTTGGAAACCTCTAGACATTTTCTTTCAATATTCTCAACTGATAAGAGTGCTATTACAGCCCTGAATAATCACATTTCTTTCAGTTTGACTCAACATTATGTCACACCCTCCTGCCTTGCTCTAGTCGCTCGGGAGAGCTCAGGAGTGTCATGTTCCCACTGGGTCCTGCAGTCTCTGAGCAAACATCTGAGCTGCAGATCTCTCTTGATGTGCCAGAGTGGGTCGAGTGCAGAAAAGGCTCTGCTGCCAGGAGACTGGACGTGGAAATCCAGCTGCGAAAGATGCCTGAAGAGGAGACTGGGAGATAATGCCTGTGAGGGACAGCAAAAGGTGAATGTTACATAAACCTGACCCAAATCAGAATCAACGGAATTTAAAATGACAGAGGAAAATACTGCTTTTCACATCAGCTGATGACTAGATATTTTCATTTCCATTTTCCCAAGAGAAATGTTCAATTCTTGGTAAAGATTTTGGAGGAATTTTTACAAAGATGACAAAATTTATCCTAGGACCCTGCTCCCTTCCTGACCTCTGCGAGACAGGAATGATTAACCAACTGTAAACGCTGCAGGTTGCCTCCTGAACCTCAGTTGCGTTCATTCCCTCTCTTGATGACCATGTCCAACCCTTTTCCCCTGTGTGATCTAGTAAAACCAAGCCACTGCCAGCAGGCTCTTGGGGAAGTCTTCCCCTCCCCTTCCCCTCCCGCCCCCCGAGCACCGCTTTACAAATCCACTGAGAGCATATGCAGAACTTCTGGCACTTCTCCGCTTACCAACAGCTACAAACGATGCATCTGCGTGTTGCACGTACCCAGCTGCACATACGCCAGCCAGCAGCAGCCCCTCCATCTGCAGAAGGCTCAAAAGCCCTTTGCTTTACTTGGAACGAATCACAGGATACAGGAGAAAACATTCAGAGTTTATCTAAGATCGCATTTTCTCCCCATTTACCTTTATTTCTTTTCTCCTGATATTTTGAAAACTTTCTTTTCACTCCCCAAATAACTGTCTACTAAGATAGTAAATTAACTGTGGTTTATCACCCTTAACGTTTTAGATTATAGACACTATAAAGAGAGATTTTTATATATATTATACATATATATTATTTGTATGAGTTTTATATACATGCACATAAATAAAACGTGAAAAGCTATGATTTGAAAAAGAATATTTCAGCATAAAAATTCGAGTAAAATTATAACAAAAATCAGTTACAGCAAAAATAAATTATACAAGAGAAAATAGAGTATGGACTCATACTAGTAAATGTTATTTTCAGATTTTGGTGGTACTCCTGTAAATAAAGTGGTGTGGTGCGGGTTTGGGCATTACAGCCATACAGGGCTGTGCTTTCTTTTCCCATGAAGCTCAAGTCTCTATTCTGCAGTTTCACATCCTCTGCGATGCCCCTGAGTGTGTATCTCCGCAGCGTTTCTCTCCTGGATACTGTCATTCATGCATCACGACCTGTCACTCACTCAGGAACCCACGGCCCTTCCTGGCCGTCCCAGGCTGCGTTTGACCCTGCTTCCCCCCGGGCCCGATCCTGACCTCCACCCGTAAGCTTCTGAGGGAGCCACCAGCCCTGCTACACCCTGCCATCAGCTCAAGAGAAGCAGCAGCTATCGCATTGCTGTGACATCTGCTCTTGAATGCCCCTCAACGCACGTCCAAACCTTGCCAGCCCAAAAGACTCTACCCCAAGCACTCGCTTAAACCCCACACTGAAATCCTGGGATGCCCGAGAGGATGCTGACACCAAGAAGGAAAGTACAAGTAGAGGTGGGGCCCCTCCAGGTCATAACTAGGAAATTTGTTGCCTGTGTTCTAGTTTTGACTGTATCTCTCTTGGTTTAACAAATATCTTCAGTCTATTGTGTGTTTGGCTAAGTGTATACAAGAGGAAGGATCCGTAGCCTCGGACCAGTGTACAGCTCCTTCAAAACAGATTTACACCTGCTGAAGTCTGACCTGGGAAATTTATCCTTCTGAGCATCACCCTTGCCAACCTTAAAGACTATTCTATTTTAGACTATTTTAAGACTATTCAGGAAACAAGGGGAAAGAAACCATTAGATTTTGAAAACTTGATATTTTGAAAATCTCATCTTTTCAGATTATTTTGCTTGTAACTCCATTTACCCAGAAGTAATCTGTGCTGTCAGGGGGGCGGTGGGTCCAACTCCATACCATGCTGAGCCGTTCCTGGGAAGTGCTGAGCACCTTCCGTTGGGAGGCTAGAAGGTACCAGAAAGCATCAAGCCATTAGTGCCCGAGCACCAAACGGGGGTGGCTAACAATATCGACAACATCGCTTCCTTCCCCTCGAAGACAAACCGTTTTGATTATGAATGATTAATTGAAATGAATGTCCCTCAGCAAATTTTGCTGAACAACCATCATCTTTGAGAGTAAATAATTCAGTAGACTAATCCACTACTGAGGTATAAAACTTCCTGAAATTTCTTGCTGTTACTATTTTCATCCTTTCTAAAGACCTTTTAGGATCTGCACCAGTAGGTGTCTGATTTAATTGTAACTTCACAGGTCAAAATCAAATCGCAACCTAATTCTGGGTAGATGAGTCAAAGACAAGTCATGGGGGTCTCGTGTAAGTTAAAGGGGATGAGGGTGAATCAGAGGACTAGAGCCTAAGTAGCACTAAGTTGTTTTTGTATGATATACACACTTTCAGCTCTTTCCTACCACAGATAGGAACGACAGGTTTAGAAAACAAACGTAGTACTGTTTATTTGAACTAAATTTCTTTACCCATGTCACAAATTAAAACTTAACCTCTTAGTACTGAAAAAACCTTTACAACATGTTTACTCTGCTTACTTTTTAACTCAGCATTTATGCTCATTTCTTATCCCTCAGTATTTTCCTTAGCTTAGACAATAGAGATACGTTACCTCTTCCCTTTTCATTAGCTTCCAGGCAGCTGTACTTCGCGTGCCAACAAAATGCTGCAATGTTTGGATCATTCTATCTACTTACAGGCTTGATGAGAAAATTATTTGGTGAGGTTTTTTTGGCCCGTGTTTTTTAAACAGTTAGTCTAGGAGCTGGTCCCTGTGGTCCTTTCAAGCCTTAAAGCCTGTAAATAAAAACGATGAATAGAAGATATTTATTTAAAAGTCTCTCATACACATGCACGCATTCCAGGATCTACAGATAGACAGATCCATTTCCACTGCAATTAAAATATGCACACAGGAACCTTTCTAGTGATCTTAGAATAAAAGCTTATATTTTCTGAATATCAAGGTAGGGACAAAATTAACCTGACATTTGTATTTGACAAGTAAGTTAATGCTGTGCTAATCCCCTTTGGGATGCAGCAATTTTCACCTGTCAGTTGTTGTAGTCCAAAGGGAATATCACTCCTATCCCTTTCTGCTCTATTTGAACTGAAGAAGTGGGGCGGGGGGAGAAAAAGAAGAATGCTCATTATCCTGCAAACGCAAAGGAAAATGGTAAACTTGCCTCTGAAGGACCCAGTGAAGGTGAGCATAGGTGTTTACATGGCTATGTGACAGCCGGAAGGATCCAAATTTGGGGGCTGAATATTCATCTGGTACCTAGGTGATTTTCTGGACATGGCCAGAAACCACACATTGCAATAAACTGTTTAAATACTCTTACTATCTACTATCCACGGTTTAGGATACACATCTATTGGGAAAAGGGAGCGTGGAAGGGTCTGGACATCCCAGTGGATACCTGAAAAGGAGAAAATGTCTGACTGTGGGGAAAGTGGAAAACTGCAGAAGCTACACCCTGCCAAGCACCAGGCTGAGAACTTCGCCTTTCCAAAACTGGGGAGGTGGGGGGCTGGGGGTGTGTGTGTATATATATATATATTTTTTTTTTTTTACACAGATATAAATAAGTTTCACTTGAGACTCTTAATTGTTAATTAGTCCACTTTGAAACTAGATATGTTAAATTCATTACAGCACTAACCCAGTTTGAAATGCATTAGTATTCATCTTCAATGCTTAATCACTACAGTATTCATTTAAAATTCTTTCAGTAATCTAGTCTGCAAAATTTCAAGTTGATGTAAATGTCAAAAGCAAAAGACAGAAATGTCTAATTAGCTAAGTACCTTGGTTGTTGCTATTTCTTGGCAAATAATAAGTGAACTTATGTAACGCTTGTTGCAAGAGGGTAGAGTATTTAACAGGAGTCTTTGAAGGAAACAAAGACTAGCTTGTGATGACCGATGGCCTTCCTATGCCTGTAGGCATTATTTCTGCCTGGTGAGTAGAAGCAGATAGCCTCATACGGCCCGTTCATATCAGGTTTATTAATCACATATCTGTTTGCGAGGATGGGATTTCCATCCCTGGAAATTTTTGAAAACTCAGCTGGGCAAGCTCCAGAGCAATATGATTCATTTCGAAGCTGGCTGTGCTCCGAGCGGGGCATTGGACCAGATGATGTGCGGGGGGGCTCTTCCAACCAAAGCTATTCTAAGATTAGAATCAGAGTTATAGTCAAAGCAGGGCCAATTAGTTCAGATTGCTCAGGGCCTCATCCAGGAGGCTTTTAATGGTCTCCAAACAGAAACACCCCACTACCCCTCTGGTCCCTCTTCCAGTATCTGATTCTTTGATTCTGGTGTAATCTATCTCCTACAGTTAGACCATCCATGGGAAAAAAAAAAAAAAATCTGAATTTTTCTATTTCAGATTCCTCAAAAAAATAATGTGGTTTTATTTTTTTTAAGCATGGTTTGAACTGATTAGAGTGGGAAGGACTTTTTTTTAAAATGAAATAGGGTTTGTTTACATTATGGCCCAAGGAACATATACAAACTGACTGCAGCACCATCTAGGTTAGTTTGTGTAACTATTGTTTTCACATCTTGTCTACTCTCCTTCATTGTGGTTAGCTTTGAACTGAAAGTGTAAATTAGATCAGTCTTTGAGTGTATAAAATTTTCAGGCAGGAAACACTGTATATTTGTTTGCGGAGGCACAAATTATTAATAAGTAGTAATTAGTACTACCCACTAAGAAATTCTGTTTTTTTTCCTCTTGATGTTAGTCAAAGTCTAAAGCTCCTTTATTTTTCTTTAGTGAAATTACTAACCAAACATTCTGGAGAAAGAAAAACCATGACCTCATTAAGTGAGAGCCATAGACCTTTCCTATTTTTGTTTTTGTTCTGTCTGAAATTATGATGCCTGCTATTAAAACGTCAACATTCACCACAAGTTACACCACCACAGAAAGCAAGATGCTGCAATCATTTCCTCCGCTTGATCTATGTGGCGGTGCGCTCCCCTTCCCCCCGCGTAAGCAACGCCCACCAG
>NW_008794883.1:2415578-2435052 GCF_000699145.1 Aptenodytes forsteri | reverse complement strand
CCGCACCTAGACTCCTCTCTGAGGAGTTTAGAAAGCAAGGAGGTCCTTTCTGAACCTCACAGCTCAATGGAAGGGTCTCCCTGACAGTTTTGTCTGACCCTGTCCTCTATGCAGTAAAGAATCAACTGTACCTTGCCATCGAATCTTGTTAAACCACTGTCACATTTACCATTGAACTTCATTAACTCACCCTTTAACTCACTGTTTTCTATCAATAAAGTATTGTTGCTTCTCTCTTACGAGTGAAGTGCACTCTCACTCCACCCGCAACGAGCTAAAAGAAGTGCCAAGATGTTTTAGATGCCAAGGTAAATGATTTTTTTTAATGGTGACTACTGTGCATCAGGGTAATATCAAATGTCTACTAGCAGGGATATAATGCAAACAGGCATAGGAAAAAAAATGTTTGTGTCCTAATTTCAGATTCCTCAAAGCACAAAGGAATTTGAAGAATTGAGTCCTTATTGCAATCAGCTAGGTTCCCGTTCTGTTAGGGAAAGGCTGAATATTGAGCAAAGACATTGGAGTAGAAAATGATGAATACAAAAAAGTAGAAAGAGATGAGAAAAAGGGTAAAGGATAATGAAAAGCTAAACAGGAAACATGAATCAGCCAAGAGATATTAGTGATTTTGGCTTGAAATAGCTTACCTGGGGCTTGTTTTTCAAAGACTATATGGAATCTTTCTCTTGACTTTCAGAGTCACTCATGGCTGAGAAGAGAATGCAACCCGAAATTACCCGTCACTTTTGTAAAGAGCTTGCTTGCTAGCCTGCAAAGTGCATCTGTGGGTGGAAGCGGTTCTTCCATGCCCCATTTCCATTTTACCTTGATGAATCCCTTGAGCCACCTCCTGCTTTTACAATCCTTTCATACCTTGTGTTTCTCCTGCTATTGTGATCTCTATTTCGTATCTGAACTTGCAATCAAATCCATGGGGAAAGTTCCCTAATGGTTTGGTGATCTCCTGCGGTAGTCTTAGAGCCTTAGATTGAAAGCTGCTAAGGACACTGAACACACCAGTGATGCCATAGAAAAGTAATAAGTAATAACAAACTTAGAGCATGGTTCTGTCCTTTGCTAAAGAAAAAAAATCATACCAGGTTTGATTTAAAACAGAATGTTTTCTGTAAGACAAAAAAGGGTACGATCTCATTTGGTACAAACTTACTCAGCCCCAAGCACTTCAGCAGTTTTACTGAATTAAGTCAAGAGACTTCACAAAATTTGAAACCCTCTGAGATTCATCTGACCAAATTAATCAAATTCTACTGCACTTATATTGCAACTCTGTGTACGCGATGAGGGATTTATGATATCATTGAATTAAAATTCAATGGCAGCCTTTAAAATCTACTACATTGATCTCCACATCGAGTGTCTCACTGTAAGTCACATTTAAATAATATTTTGTTAATTTTTAAAAAAAAAGTAAGAAGTTTTGTGTTACAGCAAATTTCCTTAGGGAGAGTTCCATAAAAGCAAAAGAAGAACCAAGAAAGCAATGGTAATGTGATTAATATGAATAATTGCCTAGGGTAAAATGGGAGAGGAAAAAGTAATTCTGTACTACGAGAAGCAGGCTTTTCAAGAAATGCAGTGTCACAAACCGAGAAAGCTAAATCATTCATTATATTTACATAAATACTTCTGGCATAAGTTTAGAAACCAAAAAACCATCTCTGCGATCCCAATTGTGGCAAAATTCTTGTTTATTCCTATGGAAATAGTTCCTCAACTGAAGACATGAATCACTGCTAACGGCATTTACAGGAGGACTCAACACGAGAGAAGCAGGCTGTTCAGTCTGAACTGCTGATTAATGACCGATAACGAAACATATGAATAAAATCTGTGTGCATCTAAATGTCAGCTGGTAGATAGGTAGGGAGAAAGGGGGGGGTCTAAGAATCAGTTGGGGAAAATAACTAAGATCCAGTGAACACGACAGACATCTTTACAAAATGCACTATTGAAAGTAAGATATGGCGAAAGCTAGACTTCTAAAAAAGGGAACAATCTGAGGCAAAATACAGTATTTTTTTAGGCTTTTTCTTTTTCTTGAACAGAAGATTGTAGCTGGAGCCAGGCGGGTTTGATTTGTACCTTAAGTGCTCTATTTATATCCTCCCCCTTTGTCCCCTGAAAGACTACTAGACTCAGACGCAGCCTCATGACAAAGGGTGAGTCAGCTTGCCAGAAAGCAGGGTTTGATCTCTTTGGAGAGGTGATCAGCCACAGCTAATGGGCTCCAGCTACTGTCCTCCCTTGGCATTATGTGGCAGCAGGCTTCCAGCTGAGGTTGTGTACATTTTGGAAGTTGAAAAATAGGCAGTTTAGTAGGAAATAATACAATGGGATGCTCGAGAATGCTTCTTAAAACCTCCAGGTCTATAGAATAAATCCCCAGCCGCTGTCCTCCAGTCTACTTCCACCAACATCAGTGACTACCCCTGTGTACGTCCACTAAGAATCCAGCCCACGGTGTTAAACAGAAACCAATGCCTGCTAAGGAGCAATTTTTTTTGAGCAGACCTATGGAACCTCATTGCAGGGGATATTGTTTGTATTAAATACTGCTGAGTGGCACAAAATTCCTATAGGTAATGTTTGGTTGGTGGTCTTTTCAGTCCTACTTAGGTCTTTTCTGGAAGGGAAAGGACAAGGCACAAAAATGAAGCTATGAAGTCACTATTATCATTACAAAAAGAGGTTTATGTTTATTTCTATGCATAAAGAGAGACACCTGAAGTTCAAAAGGATCCACCATCATGAAATACTAGAGTGGTTTAGTTAAGTAAATAATGGCATTTGGCAAAAATGGGAAAATTAAGGGACTCGGATTTTTACAGACTTGCTATGCAACATAAAGTTATAAAGACATACAGCTTTTCTTAGAAAATCTCAGGGGGACTTATAAAACCATTTAATACTGAAAAACAGGACAACAAGAGAAATAATAAAGATTTATTAAGCTAGAGGTTAACTGTATAAATCAAAGAAATTACACTCGTGGCTACTTTACATTCAGAATATGAAGTTAGCACAGGGGAAGGACACTAAAATTGACTCTGAATCTGTGTCAGACAGATATACAGAAAATCCCTCTTTTAAGAAATTTTACTAAAAACTTATTAAACCCAAAATAATAAGTCCCACCACCAGAGGAATTATGGCTATATATAAACAGGTCAATAATCACAATGAAAATCTCAAATCAGAAAGAACCAGCTAGAAGGAAAAAGAAGGAAAAAAGAGAACGATTAGATATTAGCTGACTGCCGTTGGCCTTTCCACAACTGGACTGTGTCGTTCTCCCACCCCTCAGTCAGGATTCGGGAGGGATGTCTATCATCCCGGACAGAAGAAGCCCCAGCTCCAAAGCCCTTCATGTGACGCTTCCCACCTCGGACAGCGGCACAAGAGCAGGATTTCACAGGTCCCTTTGAATCCCCCATGTTGCTATATGCTCAGGGACAACCTTTAGTCGTCTGATTGTAACACTGCTGACCCCACTTACTTCCCCTTATCGAAAAAGACATTTTAGTACTATTTTCTTTATAGGTAGAAGGATCAGGGACCTCAGTCCTCACTGCAGTGCCTTTGCGCTATTTCTCCAGCCCAAAGGGGCTTCAGGGATGGTTTGGTAAAGTCCTTGCTAAACTGTTGCTTTGGTGGAGTTTGCCAGAGAAATGGATTTTAAAAAGTATAAAGGAAAGAGCTCAAGCCGCATTAAAAGTGGAAGAGATGATATAGCCAGAGCTCTCTTGGGTTTCCCATTCCCACCTGAGGACACGAGAAGAGGTGAGAGAAAGAGGAAACATGTCGCACTGTGCTCAGAATGTTTCTCAGTCTAATTTGCTGAGATTTATGAGTGCATAACAACAGAATTTATCAAATTTTGGCACAGTCACCATTACAGAATAAGCCTATGTAGTATTCAGTCTGCTTTGGTTTATGGAGCTTTTTATAGAATAACACTGTACCCACACAGATGCGTGCATCTGTTTACTCCTCTTGCTGCAGCACCAGCAAGACAAATCAAGTTCAGAATGCAAAAGATTTACAGTAAGGCTGAATAACAAATATTTAAATTAAAAGAAAACTCACTTTTTCAAAACACTAGACTAAAAATATGGTGGTGGTTAGGCTACTGGTGTACTGAGATCATTAGTGTTTGTGTTGTCTTGTGCTTTTCTACGATTTCCTAACTGCATCTATCCATCTGCTCACTCCTATATTTAGATTGTAAACATTTGTTTGGAAGTTTAGAGCCCTTGGATCTTTGGGTCCTGATCCATGACCAATACTCAGATATTGTTGTAATATTAGTGGTAAGTATCTTATAGCAAATCAAAGCGTAAACAAATTTTCACATGTCTGAGTGATCTCTGGTGAATTAAAATAGCCATCTGTTGTAACAACACAAAGCTAAAATCTTTCCAAAACAGAAGAAAAATGTAATTGTATTTGTATTTACTCTCCAGTATTTTAAATGTGGTTAATATTAGTAGAAGCTAATCAATGCTGAGCCCATAACATCTTAACATCACTGTCATTTAGCAGAAAGGCTGTTCTCTTATTTATCTTGTCCAGTAGCCTGAGCTAACAATCAAATATTTTTTAAGCCATTAAATATTGCCAAAAAAATCCCCCTATAACTCTCTAGAGCTCAGAATGGCACTGTTTACAAATAATATTATACTTTGATTCAATAACCTTGTAATTTGTCCCCATGTGCAGAATGACATTCCTTGTCATTTACATGAATGAAAGACATAATGGTTTTCTGGTGGGTTTTTTTTTAGCCCCTGATTTTTTTTCCTTCTTTTTCCAGTGTAGGAGGCACTTGAGCCAAGTAAGTAGAAGTCGCTTTATTCATCTACTGCTGATATTCACAGGAGTAGCAACTATACCGCAGTATTCAAATACTTATTTATTTTCGTCTTTGAAGTGCAGTAATTGACTCTTATTTGCTTATTCATATACACGTGTCTGAGCCTGGTCTATGTAAAGAAAAAAATAATCTGTGCAGTCCTTCAAGTTTCACGTGCACTGCAGAGGAACATGCAGCCCTCACCAGAAGCCACTCTTGATAGGTAAGGTTAGACTAAACTACAGAATGAAGGAAAAATTGCTTGTGAAATGCCTTTTCCCCATTCTTTCCTTTGCGTGATGTATTGCACATTGTGTGCTGCCGTAACAGTCAAATTGCACATCTATAGAAGAAAATCTAACCTGATACCCACATTCATAGGCACACGTCTGCGTGTCTTAGTTTGTCTCAATTCCTTAGGCATAGGGCTTCTATCAAATGTGTATAACACAAGCGTTATAAATCCCTCTCGCGTGAAACACCATCTTCTTGCGGTGGCAGGGCTCTCTGTCACCCTCCCCTGACATTGCCTCAGGGACGCGCATCCCTCCTCCTCTCCAGTGCTGATCTTACCCTGAAAGACCTTACCAGAGAGGCCCTTCTCTGTCACGAGATTTGGGTTGCGATGAACTCACCAGATGTATTTCATGCTTAATGACAACACTGACAATTCATTTCACTCAGGGCAGAGAATGAAAAGGCACCAGAGACTTCAGAAGCATCCCGCTGTAAAATCTGCCTCCCCTCTGTTCATGAAATAGCCCCACGTTGAGCAGACTGGCAGAAATGCGCTGTGCAGAGCACGGGTATGTGCCTGCAGTCTAAACGGGGGATTCTTCAACGTCTCGTGCTTCCAAGTCCGGTAAGATGATCCAAATAAGCTAACTCAGCACCAGCAAGCCTCTCTTCTCCTGCAGGAAAATGTGCTGGAGGAGGAATGGGATAGGTCCAGATGAGAAGCAGTGGACCAAACAGCCCTGACTCATCACATAACCGAAGCCCATGTGGCAGAGAAGGGAACAGAGGACTTTCGGTTCCTCTGTCCGGGAGGAGCTTGCTCCCGACTGCCTGAAGTCCATCAGTAGTTCAAACACTGAACAAGGAGGATGTACGATTAGTGCAATGCACAGCAACAAGAAAGATTGCTGGAGGGAAATGCGTGGCTACAGTAGGGATGCAAAAGAGGCAGGTTAATGCCTTCTGTTCATGACAATATCCATGGCTTAATCACAACAGGCTTTTCACGAATGGTCCCTACCCATTCATGCTCATACAATAACAATCCCTCCGTGCCTTAGCGGGGAAGGATGTTTGCCATCCAGTTACACCCGCTCTTCCTCTTACTCCACGCTTCAACTGCCTTTAATGTCATTGTTGCTTTTCTGAGCGTTTCCAAATATCACGCTGACAGATTTTGGCTGGGTGGCTTACAGATGGAAAAACCAGGCAGTTTGTGAGCAATATGATGCTCATATTTTTGAAAATTATAGCTAAAAGCAGGGGAAGAAAAGCTTGTGCTATACTTTCCCAAGGCTAGATCCTTCAAACTCGTTCTCTATATATCACCAAACTCCAAACATGTTGGAAAGCTAGTAAAGAGAACTCTGATCTGCTTCCTCTTTTAAACTCAAAAAATTCAAAAGAGAGACCAATTTAACAGAACAGTTGTTGCAAACAGCTGTTTCGAAATGTAGATGGTGATTTACATAAATTCATATTCAGATCCCTCAGCTTTTCTGTACTATAAACAAGAAAGTTTCGTCAAGTGCCCAGGGATAGCTTTGTTGTGATGGGTGCTAAATAAATACAATTTGTGGTGGTGGTGATTGTTTGTTCCTTTCTCACAGGCTGCTGGAGGCTATTACATGGAGCAGTTTCCTTCAGAAACTCATTTTGACTGAAAGCTCTTTTGAGCCAATCCTCCATAGTCTCTGAGAGCTGTAAGAAATACACAGTTAGGAGAAAAAGGCTGCGTTTGCAGAAGTGAAAGGTGTCCAGCCCTCAGAAACGTCAGATTTGCGGCGGAGATGTGTATGTGGAAGTTGCAAGGCCAGAGTTTACTCCTTAGACAGTGCCAGTTCTTCAGCAAATCGTAACTGACAATAAGTGACACCTCTGCATGGTCTGATTTGTAGAACATTTTGGGTTACTCTGCAAAAGCTGCCTTTCAAGACATTTCATTGCAATACCTCTCTTGCAAAGCTGTGTTTTCCATTCAGGACTCCAGACACCTTTCGAGCTATTAAAACACAATAGCGTGTTGCTAAAGTGGCAAATTTGACAGCCCACCATTTAGCTCTGCCTCTGTAAATCACAGCATAGATGGCAAACAGCAGAATTAACAGCACTGTGAAGCTCTAATCAATATATTTTTTAACTAAGTGTTAACTGTACAAAGCCTTTTGCTAGAACGCACTAAGCTGCTGGAGATTTTGCCTGTCCAGCGATATGTAAAACCATGACGACGAGAGCGTATGTTACAGTGGGCATCCCCTCTGGGGAGGAGGAGGAGAAAGTACAACTACTCGTTCCCCCTGTTAAATCAGCAGCTGTTAAAGTCCACTTAATTAAGCCATCTCCATGTAACAAAATATCATCAATTATTTATTACAATAAAGAGAAAGCCATTCAGCCATTCAGGAATTAGGTTAGCTTACATCTCAGGACCTTGGTCAGATGACTGAAGCTTTACAAATGAACCGCATCTGTGGCCATTAGAAGTTAAATTAAACCATGCCACTCTGCCTATGCTAACAGATTATAAACAGGGATCCAGCGTCTTGCTATGGCTCCTCAAACTCCACAGGACTCCCACGATCAAATCTATGAGTTTTGACTTCTTCCAAAAACTGGAGCTTTAAGTTGAAAACATAATTCCTCAAAGACACAAGTGAATCAGTTCCAGTGTTTGAGTTGTGAGTAAAGCTCAACGCTATCCCAGCCTCTTGGGTTGTCCGTTCTTCCACATTTTCAGTCTCACAAGCAGAAATGGTGAGTCAGTGCTGTCGTGACATTTTCACCAGTCTGGATCATGAAAGACTAGTCTTTACCGAGAGACTCTGAATTCATCCAACTACAAACCAGAACATAAGTGCCTTCTGGATTAAGTTTTATCTATCCCAAGTCATGAAAACTCAGAAAGGCATTTCCATAAGATCTTTTAAAATCCATACTCATTTGGGGGGACAAAAGTCTAGATTTTCCTACATTTTGGCCAATACCATAATCTATGCTAGGAATAAAATCCCTGGATTTTCACTATGATAAAAGTATTGCACATACGTTTATGTTATTTTTACACCTAATTGTAAGTCATTAAACAGACAAAGCTCATAGCGGTATTCATTAAATTTCAACCTTAGGACACAAACTATTCTCCCACGCATTCTTCCCTATTCTGATATTACCTAAGAGTTACAAAAGGCCATTAGTATTCTGAAATGATTTGATGTAGAAAACAAATTATCACACACACAAAAAGCCTTGCTTACCTATTACAGACCCCGTTTTGCATTCCTGCAGAGAAAGTGGGAAACAATACTAAAGCACAAAAGAATGAAAGGAGGCTGACGAGTTATAAGACCATAAGAAATTTACAACCTCATGAATCCTTCTGTACTAGAACTTTGAAGGAATTGTCTTTTTTGAAGGAATTGTCTTTTTTGCTTCAAAAACACCTGTGAGGATAAAACAAATGCAAAGTGATGTATAGATTGTTTCTTATTTGGGCTGCTGCTATTTTTAAATTAATTTCCCAGGTTCTGCTTTCTTTTTTTCCCCTCCAGCAGTCTGAGAACAATGGCATCATGAAACAGCCCAATTCACAACGCTGTATAAAAAGGCTCATTAAAATGCAGCCTCATTAATTACTTTTGAAATTAAGTTATACTGGCTATTACTATCTCAGCGCTTCAGATTCTTCAGGCATACATAAAAGAAAAGTTATTATCTCACCTCTAGAAAGTGTTTAAAGAATAATAACAGCAAGAGGCTAATACCAAATCCTATATGAGATATACCATGACACAGAATCAGTACGTATATTTCTTAAATAAGTACCACCTCGCTTGCCGTTTTAGTAACACAAAGCCTCATACCACCATTCAAGCTTCAGGTTCTGGCAAGATAGATTTAACTGTGGAGAAGGAGGGCTGAGCTTTACGCAGGCATAGTTTCCAAGCTAACAAACTGCATGGATGACTTGGCTTCCAGTACTGCTTAAATGTACCATTCCCTGCCTCCTTAGGCTTTTGGTGGCCTTTGGCTGATGATGCTTCCCTCCCCAGGAATGTGAGTTTTCCAAAAATCAAGCTGCTGAAACGAGTTTTCTTCCTTTTTTTCTTTCTCAAATTCTTGAATCTAAGGCCTTACTAATAGCATTATCTAGCAGCTTTCCCTACACTGCATGCTCCCGTCGTGATGGGATTGTTGTAGCTTTTAAACACAGACAGATACTGACTCAGAAAGATTCCCCAAAACCAATTTGTATCCAAAATGCTGGGAACAAGTTAAAAATTTGGGACACTTGCAGCACATTTTTGGTTTCCAGCTTCAATACATCACATTGATGGAGCTGCCTTATTTCTGACGTAGGTGGGTATTCCAGTGAAAGACTCATTAGATTGTTTTGTGCTGATTTTTAAGATGACTTTGGAAGAAGATTTTTTAGTGTATTTACTGCGGGATGTTGATACTATTTAGTGGTTATGTAGGCTTGTCATTTGACACGGTGACAATTCATGTGTTCTAAAGGTTATACAGATTTGCCTAGAACTGTTTTTAAAACCACGTTTATAAACTATCTGGGAACGCAAGGCTTTGTGACGCTTAGAGATGAGCATGCCCAGTAAAAACAAGATCCTTTGCGAGCTCCTCGACTGTCAGAAATGGCTGCAGGAGCACCCGCAGGAGTGTCTCACGCCTACTCTGAACGTGACAGATGCTGAGTTTAACTGATGATTCCGCCTAGGATTTCATCAGGATCCTTCACAAATACATAATATATACCCTCCATTTTTCAACTCGATTCTTATATTCTTACACTAAAATGCATCACTGGAGTGACGGTACTTAGAAATGCACATCATCACAGCACGTCTTTTCTGTGATATATTGCACCGAACGCTATCTTAAGTTTGCTTAATATTCTTCTGCACCAGGGAAAAATGTAATTAAATCATAATTAAAAATAAGGAATTATTTAGAAATAACACATGCATTTAGATATGACTACAGGACATAACAGCGTTAGGAAGGCTTGCTGACCTTTTAAAGAAATTGTTAAATTTCTGTTTTTGTTGGAAGAAGCTATGCTGGCACAAGGATGCAGGAATTCAGCCAAACCTTAAAAATCTATCAGTGTTAGGCTGCTGCTGAGGAATGGGAGAGTAGCTTGTGGACTTACCTCCATCTCCCTCATGTAAATTTACATCAGAGCATGAGCTACACTAATTATTTAGCTTTTCTTGTTAAGCCCCCATCATCTTTAATATTTTGTCTGCTAAAAACTTTGAAGCTAGACTTCCCAAACCATATGTACACAACCGGGTATCTGGTTTTGCACAAGCGAGTATTGCTGTTGTACTTGCAGTGCAGCCCACCGTGCCAGCCGTCCGAGTTCCTGCATGGCATGTGCATGCAGTACCTTGCGCGTCCTGATCTCGGCTTTGTACCAAATAAGGCAAGAGGGGGATTTGTACCAGGGAAGGGAGGGGAATTCAGGAAAAAAAAAACCCACCTCAGCTTCTTTCTTTTGTTTGGATGATAGCTAATAGGCTTATTTTCAGAAGTGCTTGATTTTGTACGTGTTCAATCTTATTCATACATCAGAGAAATTATAACTAAATCCCTCTGAAATGTCTTTATCTTAGCCTACTTGTTACGCCACCGCTGCTGTGAAGTCTCTTATAAGACAAAGGCTGAAATTCCATCTCAACCTTTTGACACAGTCACGGGTTATTTCTGCAAAGCCTACAGTAGATCACTGTAAAACAAGACAGAAGTCCTCCATTTCTTCTGGGCTTCGCCTGTTTCGCCTACTTAGAGTGTAAGTTATCTGGGGGCAGAAATCTTTATTTTACTGGAAGTTGTGCTACTAGCACCATCAGCTCTTGACCTCCCAAAGATCCAGGAAGAAATGTTTCGTCTGTCAGAAGCTGGAAAAGATTTCATTCTTTCACTTCCAATAAGAGGGGTAGCTGCCCGGATTTAGAGCCCATGCAGCACCCGATGAGAGGGAGCTACAAGAAGCACTGGACACAGATGCCACGTGGTGATAGTCCACTCACTTTTTTTTAATGCAGTTGTACTTTTGATGAACAATACTGGTGGGGTTTTCTCAGACTGTTTTAGAGACATGCAGGATCCATTTGCCTTAGACAGGAAATTTGTCTCAATTTTTTCCACTAAAAGTATTCGGGCATATCATAATGAATTTCTTACAGAAAAGAAGGCATCTAAATGTGAAGTGGTTTACAATTACAAAAATGCATTATTTGATTTTCTATCAATAATTTAACTGCCTGTAGTTTTAATTTCACACACTATCAAGTTCCTTCGCAACGCACAGAATCTGCATCTTAATATTTTAACATGTAAGAAAAAATGCTATAAAATTATGTTTATACAATGGTATGAATTGTTTAAGGCCATTCTGCTCTGCTTACTGTTGTGTTAATTATTGATTTCTGACTTTTTCTCTAAAAAAAAAAGTAAAATCTCTTTACACACTTAACTCTGGCCTTAATTAAAACTCAGTGCTGTGTAATGAGCTAACGTCCCGGTGGGCACAGGGACCCAGCAGGCCAACAGGAGCTCCTCCAGCTCTCAGGAGCGAAAATTGCTCACAAGGGGGGTGGGTAGGACCTCTGATTGTTTTATTATCTGTCTGCATTAGTTACGTCATGTTCACAAACATATGTTTCTATAGCCTGAGAGAATCTGAGCATTTTGTCCTGTTATGGAAGATCTGAATGGCCCCCATTGATTTTGATGGGCACTGTCGTGGTTTAATCGCAGCCGGCAACTAAGCCCCACGCAGCCGCTCACTCACTCCCCCCCAATGGGATGGGGGAGAGAATCAGAAGGGTAAAAGTGAGAAAACTCGTGGGTTGAGGCAGGCAGGTGTTCAGCCATCTCCAGGAAAGCAGGGCTCCATCACGCGTAACGGTGACTTGGGAAGACAAACGCCATCACTCCAAACATCCCCCCCTTCCTCCTCCTTTCCCCCGCCTTATATACTGAGCATGACGCCATACGGTGTGGAATATCCCTTTGGTCAGTTGGGGTCAGCTGTCCTGGCTGTGCCCCCTCCCAACTTCTTGTGCACCTCCAGCCTTCTCAGTCGGTAGAGCATGGGAAGCTGAAAAGTCCTTGGCTAGTGTAAGCATTACCTAGCAACAACTAAAACATCGGTGCGTTATCAACATTGTTCTCACCCTAAATCCAAAACGCAGCACTGTACCAGCTACTAGGAAGAAAATTAACTATCCCTGCTGAAACCAAGACAGCACCAGATCAGGACTGAAAGCCACGTGCTTTGCTTACTAAGGCAGACTGTTAAAGAAGATGCCTTCTCATTGCTTTCTGCACCCATTTGAGGTTAGCCAAAATCCATTTTTCCCTCTTTACTGATGGAAAACTCATTCATTTACTTCTGTGTTTCTCCATCTCCCACAATTACTGAAAGCAGCTGAGGGGTTCTCAGTTTGCACCAAAGCTAGTGAGAATCACTTAGCTAACCTATATCCCCCTCGGCGTTATTTTGAAGGCCATACATCTTTAGATACCAATCTCCCCTGACCCAGGTACATTACGATAAGCAAGAGAAGAATGATGAAAGACAATTATTCATGTCCATGTCCTTATCTGAACAATAATCAGGAAAACAAATCACTGCTATGATCTCATCATGTATTGTACCTCATGCAAATGTGGTGCACTCAAAAAAAGAAAAAAGAAATCAATGATCCTAAGGATCATTTGCCTTGAAATTTATTAATATCAAGTGCAACTACAACAGTTCCTATAAATATACATCATATAAATGCATGGGTTTATAGAGTTCATGAATTGGGCGATGGTTTTTCATCACTCAAAATCAGAACTGCCAAGGAACAGCAGCCAGCAAGCTTTTGCAGACCCACGTGAATGGATGAAGACATTACTGAGTACAGGATTTTGCTGATGATGATCTGCACGGCAATTGGGGATGACACATGGTCAGACAAATCTATGGCTAAGAGGACTGATAAAGCACTGATTTTTCAGCATGCGTTTCAGCCTATTGGTTTTCACAGTTAGGTACCTGTATAAAGCTAGCATCATGCTAACATCAGACTACTATATCAGCAGGGTGTTGCCTGCGCTGGCCAGGTTCCAGCCAAGGCAGATGTAGGTCAGGATTGTAAAATGCACCAGGTCTGTGGAACAGAGCCATAAGTGATCAATGCAAAATGTGACCTTGGACAATAAGAGCTTTCCAAGCCTATGAAAACCACCACAGTTCAACACAGAGCTCCAGCAGACATGTAAGGAGCAATAGTCAAGTCCCACATAAAACATAGCTGGTTTTGCAAAAGAGAAATAGTTCTTGTATTGCCCTGCTGAAACATGAAAAATACATCAGAATTGTGAATTTCTTTCCCCACTAAATCCATAAAAATAAGGATTCAAATACTATATACTAAAGCTGCTGAAAGCTCTTAGCACAAGCGTCAGTTGTACACTATTAGGTTAAATGTAGGGGAAATATTTTCCAATTAAAAAAATAAAAAAAGAAATAAAATGCTGATTGTCCAGATTTGTAGAAGTGGCAAGGGGTCATCTGTAAGGACACTTTGGCACTTGACCCTTTGCTGGAGCAGCGCAACCTTCTCAGCAGTAACATGACGTGTAAAGCTGGTTCATTGAGACAAGGGGGCACATGGGCTGCTAGTGCATTAACTACATTTGAAAAGCAGGCAAGCCTTCAGATACTTCTTGTTGCATAAAATAATTTAGCCTGTGATTATTTTTCATAAAAGCCTGGATAAAACTAAAATAATTCATCACTAAGTAAATTTTTAAGTGAATGACTAAGAGATACACAAAGAAATTTGGAAAGAAAATCAAGTTCTCTTGCCCAGCACCTCCATCTCAGAAGTTGAGGCTGTGCAGTGGTTAACTTGCTTGCAATGTTCTCAGCAGAGTATGTCTTCACACATTTTTAAATAAACAAAAATAAAAGTTTGATATCTTCATTTGATTCTTTAGATTTTGGCTAATCATTCAAGTAAAAAAACCCCAACATTATTGAAAGTGTTATTCTTTAACGTGGACTGGAATCCAGGGAGGGGGACTGAATTTGGATCATTGGTGAAAGGAAGTGGAGGCAGTGATGAAGCTGTTTACAGAGATCAAAAGTGGTCAAAAGAGTGTTAAAACAAAAGCAAAAATAACAGACAAAAATCAAGAGCCATTACTAAATGGAAAAAACCACACAAAATAAAACCAGAGCCAGAAGTGAAAGGCACTGAAAAGAAACAAGTCTCACTGTTTAGAAGAGTAAAGTGAAGCAATCGGTAATGTGACCGACAAGAACAGGTCTCCTGAGGGTCAAAAATCAATTTTCTCTACCCTGTCTTTTCTAAATCCAGACCCAATCCTTTCTGTGTTTAATCTTAGCAAACCAAAAATCAAAAACTACAGGAAGGAAAAAGGCAACCCTTCCCTTTTTTGGCAGTACCTCCAGAACTGTATGGTTTAACCCCCCCCAGCCGCTCGCTCACTGCTCCCTGGTGGGATGGGGGAGAGAATCGGAAGGGTAAAAGTGAGAAGACTCGTGGGTTGAGATAAAGACAGTTTAACCGGTAAAGCAAAAGCCGCGCACACAGCAAAGCAAAAACAAGGGATCCATTCACTCCTTCCCATGGGCAGGCAGGTGTTCAGCCATCCCCAGGAAAGCAGGGCTCCATCACGCATAACGGTGACTTGGGAAGACAAACGCCATCACTCCAAACATCCCCCCCCTTCCTCCTCCTTCCCGCAGCTTTATACGCTGAGCATGACGCCATACAGTGTGGGATATCCCTTGGGTCAGTTTGGGTCAGCTGTCCCGGCTGTGTCCCCTCCCAACTTCTTGTGCCCCCCCAGCCTGCTCGCTGGTGGGGTGGGGTGAGGAGCAGAAAAGGCCTTGACTCTGTCAGCACTGCTCAGCAGGAACGAAAACATCCCTGTGTTATCAGCACCATTTTCAGCACAAAACCAAAACACAGCCCCGTACTAGCTACTATGAAGAAAATTAACTCTACCCCAGCCAAAGCCAGCACAACAACTCAGGCATAACTTTACATTAAGAGGAGACTCAAGATCAAGAGGCAAGGGCCCAGCCTACTGACGTTCAGCTGGACTGGATTTCCAGGTCAGGATTATCAAAGGTACCTTCGGAGACTGGATTTTGCCATCAAACTTGGATCTTTCTATCAGCAGTGCACACTGAGGAGATAAACAGGACAGACAGAAATGGGGAATTATAAAGCACAACTCAAATAAGACATTTTATCTTTTCCAGAGAGAAAACTAGGGAAATGAGTTTTTTTAGTGTGGCTGCCAGCTGAAAGACCAGTGTGCAGGGAAGCATGAACTGAAACTGTAAGCAAGATGAGACTTGATATATTTGTGTAAATAGAACCGCGTCAGACACCTCTTGCCATCATCAATTTCTCTTTCATATTAAATACTCCAAAATTTCTGACTTTAAAAACGTATGAATTCAACAACCAGATTTCTGACTGGCTGGCTTGAGTCATAAAAGTATTTTTTTCCTTACATAACTTGCTCAGTGACCTGGTCTATTGTGGGCTTTAGAAAATGGTAGAAGAATGGCATACAAAATCAGAAGTGTTGCAATTTATGTGCACCTTAAGGAAAAGGTGTAAACAGCGCTTAAAAATACATAGGGCAGCTGCTGAATTCTACAGGATCAATAGCATTACGTATGACAAGGGCTTCTCTTCTGCAGCTCTTTCCATCAGCTCCAGGCAGTTGGGTCTGTTAAGGAATTGTCTGATACAGAAATGTTTCCTCAGACGCTTCCTGAGCTTCTCGGGAGCAGCAGCAGGAACCATGCTGTTGACAGGTCTGGAAAGGTTTTGAAGGCAGGCTGATCTTGCAGAATTGTTGACATGTGTTTAAAATACTTAAACACTTGATCCAACCGAAATGTATATTGAAAAACATGCTATTCAGGCACACTGCTTCATATTTCTCTTGGCTATTCTTTTAAACCATATTCTGTTCTTTTTTATTTGCCATTTGTGAATATGTGCATATAAATGAAAGCTACTTTGCAGAGATCTTTGAGAATGGCTGCTCCTGACTGGAACACATCAGCACTAATTCCCATGCAAGCCTAGGTGTACAAAGAATTTTCATTGTTATTCATCAATCACTATCCATCATTTATTGTCCTGTTTAAAAATGTTTTCCTTATTTATTCAGAGAGAAAGAAAAAATTAATGTGAGTGGTGACACCTCATAAAACATTAATAATGAATAGCTCTGCAAACCACCCCAGGCAGAAATGCAGCTTTAGTAGGTCTGTAACACACACACACACTCAACTGAAGATTGGTACGAATTCTTCTTAAATGCTTTGCAGAGGGGAAAAATCCATGAGCAGGTTTTACAGCAAATAGTTTCCCCAGTCCCCCCTTAAAGTTGGGCATCACAAAAGGAAAGCTTCCCTCCTATCCACAGCTTCCACGCAAGTTAGAAATACTGAAACAGTTTCGATCATAAATTTTTTTTGAGAGTCTACATATTATTCACCAAAAAAATTAAAGGATATTTAGATAAACAAAAGAACAGTGAAAGCAGAGCTAAAATCTTTATCCATTCTTTACATGTGCAGGTCTCAACAAGGCAAAGGAATTAACTTCACTGAAAAGATTAATGAGGTACAAAATGAATTGACGCTGCCCAGATTTAGGCGGCAGAGTTGAGGATGATAAGTTGCCACTGATAGGTTCATATAAGATGGAGAGCTTTAAGGGGCAGGTACATATTAGCCTGAACTATATCTTGCAAAAACAAACTGAAAGTTTTAATACTGTTTCTGCTTCCCACCAAGAAAGAAAATAGGTTTCACTGAAATAAATTCAACAAGACATTTAAGATGAAATTAAATAAAAACACATTTCTGATAAATAAGCTACTAACTGGGCTTTTCGGTGTGGGTTGTGTTGGGTTCCCCCCGCCATGTTGGGGGTGGTTTGCTTTTTGTCTAATCTGAAATTGCACCAAGTGTATTGAAAAAACAGGAAATTGGTCAAAAGAGTGTTTCCTGAAGCTCTTCAACTACAAAAATTTCTCAAATCTTTTCCTTTTTGAATGGTCATTACAGGTTAATAAAGATTTAGTTGGTAGAGGTTTATAGTGCAACAAGATGTTAAAGCTCTTTGAGTAACATTGCAAACCCAGAACAAAGCTAGACATTCCTGAGAGTCCCTGTAAAATAGTGATGGGGTAATGAAACCATTTACTTTTAAATAGTTCAGCACAGCTTGTTCCTAGTGAGTATTTTTCGCTGGTGGAGATTTCAGCTGCAATAGATGTATAGAAATGACACAGAGGTGGTAGAAACTTAAAAGGCTCTTAGGTCACCCAACCTCCTGGCTAAAATTTGATTTAATTTCTTAAAAGAGGAATTTCTAATAAACAAACCAAACAAAAAGCCCCAAAACCCCATCTACAACCCTCAAAGAAAGCAGAAAAAGCTAAGAAGCAGCCTCCTGTGCTGGGGCGTGTGATTCCGAGATCCTAGCTACTTGGTTATGGCCATAGCCTGAACTGCTGCCACCTGAGGGCTGAAGATGCCTGCTTGGTACATAAGGAGAAAGAAATCTGCACAAAGCATATTTATGCCCAACTACGAACCCATGAGATATCTTTGCAGGCCGGTCTGGATGGATTGTCGTTATATACAAAGAAACTCCATGTAGATTTTCTGCAGACCAGCTGCAATTGTATTGAAGGAGTATGGCATGCATCCATTTCCCTCTTTAGGGGGAAGTATCCCTACCCATACACTATTAGTTCCCAGGGATTAGTAGGATTTCCAAACCATCTTAAGGTCACTATTCAATACACAAATAGAAAAGGAGCTTAAAAATCAGATGAATTTGAACACCTCATTTCTTCTCTTAAAAAATAAGCATAAAAATATCAAAAAGCAAATGTTTAATTGCTTCTCACTGAAAATATTTTTTCCTTTGTTCTTACAGATTTGGATATTGTTCCTATATCTCTAGAGGGAAGAAAGTCAACATTGATCAAACATCAGGCTAAAAGTCAGACCTAAGTGTAAGTTATGCTGCTTTTACAATCAATGGGAAGAAATTGGTACTGCCAGAGGGCAAGTGGGGCAGACATCTGTAGATGACTCACCCCCCTCATGTGCCTGTTTTCTTACCCTGACAGCAAAATGAGCAGAGTGTGATGAGACAAGACAAACACCTAATATGCCCAGAGTCAGATTAAGTGAGATCCATCTTAAATCTTAAAAAGTTATTCAGCATGTTGTTCCATTATTCTGCAGTACGCAAGTCTCTTGCTTTTAAAATTTTACTGTTGCCACTTACAGCTTGACAATACCAGAATTTCTTAACAGCCAGTGCGCCAAGAGTGCGGAGAAATGTCCATTTTTGATTGTCTCCCCAGCAAAACTGACTCGTTAATAGCATGCAATGCGCATTTCGGTAGTTTATGCTTCTAATACACTCTAGAGAACAAAGCTTAGGACTCTAGTAAATCAGAATCATAAATACAAAGTTCTGTTCCTTCATTGCTTATGCCTTCCCCCTAATTATCTGGAGCTCAAAACAGTGTAAAAAGGAGAGCAAAGATAAAGAGAGTCACAGGCTGCTTATAATTCTGTGGGCATTCCCTTGCAATGCAGTATAGATAACGGCAGATGGACATAACAATTACACAGGCTCACTAACATGTATAAATTCTCACTGAAGAAAGTTTTTACAGTGTTTTCCAAGCACTCCATGTCTAAATGTATGTAATTCTGTTGCAAGAAATAGTTATGGCTAGTCCAAAGCAATATGTACGCAAACCCAAAATGTAGTACCTTCTGGTTACTTCCAATAAGTATATTAATTTTTCTGCATAAGGTAGGTGGATATGTATCAAATTCAGCAGCTTCTCTAAATTTCCATCTGCACATAGACATTTTCTACCCTTCATTCCCCCATTGAGAGACTCAGTGACAAGCGATGGACACAGTCCCTGCTTTAAAATATCTTTTTGTTCTCATTAAAGGAAAGCCCAAAACCATTTCAGTCTTTTTACATTTTTGCTTAAACATCTGTTACCTCACATAACTGCCTGAGAAAACTTTTTTCTGTGTTTGAACCTTCCGTACAAAGACGACATTAAATACTGCAGGTAAAGACAGGATCACAGAATAGCTGAGGTGGGAAGAGACCTTTGGAGATCGTCCGGTTCAATCCCCTTGCATCCCCTAGCTCAAAGCAGGGTCAACCGCAGCAAATTGCTCAGGGCTTCCTAGCTCATGTTTTTCATCCTAAGGCTTGCAGACACCAAGAACCC
>NW_008794883.1:2373185-2413444 GCF_000699145.1 Aptenodytes forsteri | reverse complement strand
TCCTGTGGAATTTGGTCTGGCAGTTTAGGTTTGTGGCATAAACATCTCCTTGGTCTGCAAGGAAAGGAGGTAGACCTATGGAGAAGCAGCAGACCCAGTAAACAGTGGACACAGCAGAATCTAACTCAGGTGGGAGCAAAATCATGTTATTTCTGAATCACTCAATACAGTCAGTGAGGTCCAAAATTCATAAATATGTCACAAAGATATAGTCATTACTAGCATAACACATAGGCTAACTGATGACTTACCCACCTGGAATAACCTTTTACCTATTCTTCCACAAAAACTTTTACAAATCTTTGACCTCTCTTCAAGAAGTGAACTCAAATACACATTATTAAATTATGTTCCTTGAACTAAACAGCTATTGGATTGTAATGATTACTGATTGTAATAACGTTCCTCTGCTAATGGGAAGGGAGAGTCCCTTTGAAAATAACATGGGTAATGTTTTTGAACGGGCACTTTGAAAATGTTATGCTTATAGTTATGTTCTACTGGGACTTCTATTTTTATTCTAGTCTTGTAAGAAGATACACTAAAAGTCTCCAATTTTAGTTTATTCTCTTCAATATCTCCACCAATCAATTTGTATTTATTCTTAGCTGAAAATCAAGGCTCCTTAAATGACTTTAAATTATCCTTTCAAAACATGGTGAAAAAGTATCGATCATGCTCCTCTTACAGACAGAGGAACTGATGCAAATACAGGTCAGTACACAAATTTTTAGAAGTGACCTCTAATAAGAAACTCCTCTGGTTTTCTTTGTTTACCGTGGAAACTAGCAAACAGGAAAGAGAACTTCTACTTCACATTTTGGAAGAGGCAGTCATGAAAGCCACCTTCAATTGAAATTGCAAAACTAATTTAGGGAGGCAGTCCAAAACCAAACCCCTCCTCACCAGGGGATTTGTGAAAATTTTGGGAACTCACCCATGTGAGGTTGATTGCATCTGTCCATATAAAAATGCCTAACATATGTAACTGGTTTATTTTCTGAAGGCTTGAAGAAGTATTTTAATTAGGAAATAGTCCCCAAAGAAACTCAGGTTAGTGGGAGGGCCTCCATTCAAAGAGGATTTATGCCCCATTATATTTCATGCCTTGATCCTGTGCAGTGCAGACATAGCCTTAGGGATATGAGCTTGAACCTACTCATTAAAGCTCAGATTTTTGCTGACACTGGTTTTTAATCTAGGGTATGTCTACACCAGCTTTAAGCTGAGGTTCTGAGTCACCTTGTGTTTTGAACTCAGACTGCTGGCTGTTTCTGCCAGTCACTTACCTCGTTTCTCTCTCTGAATCTAGTTAAAACAGTAGAAGTACAACAAAGCAGATGACTCATAACTCAAAATCTAATTCTTCCCAAATTATAAATACTGTTTAGGGACTATGTGATACACCTGAGAAACTAAGATGCAATCAGGAGAGGCAGAATAATGTTCCCTCTTCTTTTTATACAATATAATTTAAAGGATCAGACCATTTAAATAATACATTTGTTCTGTGTGTCCTCTTCCTGCCACAGAGGGTAAGTGGACATTATTCGAAAATAAAGCATGAGGTCAGCACACCTCTGCCAGAGCGCTCATGGGACTGGAAACAAGACTCAGCACATTCTTTGGCAAGCAGGTAGGATCCAGATGGCAACAGATCAAGTGCTGCTTCCTCAGCTGGACAGGACAGAGATTGACATGGAGGACAGATGAGTTTCCATTCACAAACATCCTTCCAAATACTCTGTTGGGAGGCACTGTAGCAGGGAAGGATTCTGGATGACTACAGGAGACAACCCAGAAGGTCACTACTTGACCATGTTAAGGTTCATAACCCAGAGTCCATGCGGACTAATCACATCAGTCAAGCATCTAGGAGAAAGGATTGCAGGGCAGGCCATGAGCATGGTCCCTGGCAAGTCCTTTGAATCATTGGCTAAGCCCTGCTGTTCCTGCTCAGACCCTCCTGTCTATTCCCAGCATGTGACTGCTGACCTACTGAGCACTCAGCTGTTGTCAAAGTTGGAATATATTCCTCAAAACACACCAGTGTTTTGGGAGTTACTCATAGTCAGCCAGGCAATCCAATCCAAGTCAGAGACAGCATTTGAACTTTCCATGTCTAGAAGACAAGCTGAAACCTGTTCAGATTCCCACTGGACTCTTATAATAATTAAGAAAATCTGTTAGGTTTTGGAGAATTATTTTACACTGATGCTTTGTTGATATTATTCAAGGATTGAAATTCAGTCTGGGTCATAAAAGAAAACACAATGGGAGGTGGGTAACTTAGGCATCACGCCAGGTGAGACCTCTTCAAAAAAAGATATCAGCCTTTTGAGTAACAGGATGGAAATGCTGATACAGCACAGCTCGGGTCCGTTCATGTGCTGAAGTGCACTGGCAGCTCTTCTCAGCCTCTTTTGTATCCCGTGGCAGCAATGTTATAAATTGTTATGAGCTACACAATGAGCTAAAATGGGTATCTTGGTTGTGTAGCTCCCAAAGGGAGCTGAAGTCCAACTGAAGTATGGACCTGCGGGAACTTTCACAGGAGCTCCTGAGAAAGTACATGGCATCCACCAGCAGCAGATGCCCAGAAGTGGCAAGATTCCAGTGCCGAGTACTCTTCCAAGGCACTGCTATTCCTATTAAACCACCACCAGTAAGAGGAGGGGATTTCAGCAGTCTAATTATCACTAGCTTTCTGTCAGATGGTTCATTAACCTTCCCCCAAACATGCAAACATAACAAATCATTCTGATTTAAAGGTTTCTCTCTAAAAAACTCTCAGACAGCTTACCATAACTATTTGGAAAAGAGTATCTATTTAAGAACATAAGTACCTCTGAGGAAAAATAGCAGTTACAGAACTAAGTAATTATTTAGAATCACTTTTATCCCTTCTAACAAATGGGATATTGTGCAGCTTTTGTTCCTACACCTAAATTACCTTAAAAGTTGTGTCTGGATTTAGGCAATTAGGAATCAGTGCATTTCCTCTACATCTGTGGATTGCATTAAATAAATTGGAAACAATTTAGAAAGGGCAATTGTCATTCTTAGTAATTAACAGCATTTCCAGAGTAACTATCTTGCAATTCCCCTTGTTATTCTCAGATAATCAGACCCTTATGTCTATGTTCCACCCAGCTCATCTACCCTGAAGTTAGCAGGGGATACACTCATCTGCAAAGCGAGTGTGGAAGATTGTGGTTATTTGCAGAAAGGCGCCTCCAGTTGGTCCTTTCCTCCCAGCAGCGAGGAGGCTGAGATGTAAAATAAACTCCTAATGGTTTATGAGCGTTCATTTGCAAATCAAGCATTTTTTTCTGCAAACATCTCTGACATAGCAGATCAGGCTGAGCAGATAAGCCTCCACGGTAGCTCTGCAAGGATGGGAGTCTGACGTGTTTTCTGCCAAAATGAAGGCTCAGGTTTACGTCATCTTAGTTCACACAGCCTCAAAATAACTCCCCCAGCCCATTACTCCCATCAGCTCTAATACATGTCTGCACTGCTGCTGGCAGCAGTACTGTGGTTCTTCATTTCACTCAAGGTATTTCCCTCTTGATCCAGGTCTTTCTTCAGAACTGCTGGGTGCTTCTTGCTACATATGCATGTAGCTAGCTCAGACCACATGCAATCAGAGAAACCAGTCTGGAAATGCATTCATTCCCAGAGTCCATAGTTTCAATTGTAACTGGATTTCCAATGGAAAGAACGCATACACACACACAGTAAGTCTCATAACTAGTTACTGTAGGCCAATAGATAGGTTGCAGATTTTGTTCTCAGCTGCCAGATGACATTCGGCAAATAACTTTCTTTGTCTAGGTGTTGTTTCTCTGTCTGTATAACAGGAGTAAAGACAATTACTCTCTGCTGGAAAGTACAAGAGCTAAACGATTATTTATTAGCTATATTCATACTTCGATGGTGTTGCTTCCAGCATCCTATAAACCACAATTGTCCTAAAAAGACTATTATTTTTGCATGGTGACAGTCTTTGGGCTGTGAACATCCAGCATGTGTATCACAAAGACTCAGCGGGAGCAAGAAATGCCATAGGGAAAGTATAATGTACAAATTAAAAAAGAGGAGCAAGACTTAACACAGAGTTTGTAGAAGCAAATGACAGATTGTCTCCTCCGCATGAATACAGTCCAATTCACAGATGCTTGGAGAGAAACAACCGCTAAAGCTTATTGCCATCAACTAAATGTAAATATAATCTCGTTCCACTTTATCACTCCAGCAGAGCCCATGTCCGTTATATTGGCAAATAGAGCTCTCTACCTATACAAATCAACACACATAAGGAGAAAAAGAATTTCAGTAGTAAGCTTACTCTTATAAATTAGGTAGAGATGTCTTAAAATTGTCTTAATTATTCAGCTCTGTGGCTATAACCGATCATGATGCTTTACTGTTCATTCCCATCTGCCCCAAAATGAAGCATCCATTAGAATAACATGCATCTCATTTAACATATTACTTTTCTAACTTCACTTTATAAAAGGCAACACAGGTAGTAACTCCAAGTATAATATATAGATTTACATCTGAGAATAACAGAGCCAAGGAGGAAGGCTCTTTGTATGGTCATTTAGAAGGCAAGTGAGTACAAAAATGCCTTCACTGCTTAAAACCTACATAAGAGTCATTAATAGCAATAATTCTAGTGTCAAAGTGAGCATGGAAAATGGCAGCATTTTGAGCTGTGGAGGATAAGCAACCTGCAAAATTCAGTTCTGGTTTCACCTAACTCATTAAACTAAACTTTCTGTGCTAGCACTGTTTGAGAGTCTGCTTTCTATTTTGACCTATTCTTGAGCAACCTGACCTAGTGCAAGATGTCCCTGCCCATTGCAGGAGGGTTGGACTAGATGATCTTCAAAGGTCCCTTCCAACCCAAACCATTCTGTGATTCTATGAAACTGGATTCCTTTGGTAAAGTCTTTCTTTGTGTCTGTAACCTCATATGATGTCTTATCAATCAGTCATTCCACCATGTCAGGAGGGTTGTACTAATTCTTGTTAGAGCCAGGAGAGAGGAGGAAAGGACATCTTGGAGTTTTGGACTCTCTGAAGTGCTGAGCTAGTTCTAACTCAGATTTGAGCACATTTATCTCCCTGGGTTATTTCAGCTAAACCATTTTAAAAACCATAGACAGAGGATTAATTTTTCAGTCATCTGTAACAAAATAAATTAAAAAATAAGATCAAAGAACATGAGCTCTATAGGAACTTCATGAAGTAAGAAAAAAAATGCAGTAAGATGAACAATATATCCCTGTTTATCCTGTGACACCCAGGATACCTTTAACTGCCTGCAAAGCCTCCATTAAAAATTAAGATATCAATAAAATGATACAATACAATAAATAAAATAATCAATTAGTAGGGTGCTTCCCTGTGCACTATTGGGGATAGCAGCTAAAATGCAGAAGTTCAAGCCTGCCTGTAGTAATGATATTTACAACTAAGTGTATAGATTACTGGCAATTTATTACATAGACCTGCAGCATTGGCATTTGTAATGTATGTGCCTGGCTCCTATGTGTATCTTGCAGCAGGGCCTTCTAATGGTGACTGTTAAGAAAGATGAATAAGAAAGAGGGAAAAATAAAAAAAAAAAAACCAGAGTGAAAACGTTCTGTACACCTCTCTGTCCGTGCCCCTGCTCCCTGGCTGGAACACATCATTCTTGAAGTTTTTAATCACACTGGAGATGGTTTTTGATTCTGTATTTCCATCTAGCAACACAGCTAATAGGGCCATACATAGCCACAAAAAATCTCTTCTAAATAATGCAATGTTTTTATATACTCCTTATATTTAAGAACTTTTTCTTTAGTACAGAAAGGAAGGTAAACTATAATAGCTTTGCACAAACCAAATGCTAAGCACAAAACTGTCAAAACCCTTTTTTATAATGTGACAACACCAGAAGAGGATTAGCATAATTAGCAATGGTAGCTAATTATTTCCTTTATCAAAATAGCATTGTTTACTTGCTGCAGAGTGCATAGCAGCGGGCTGAAGCTGTGAATTATAAATGGCATAGAAGAATTTCTTTACTGGAGTGTGCGTTTGCAGCCAAAGTGAAAGAATGCTCTCAGTGTGATGCAGAGACCTATTGTATAGCGAACCACTTCGAAAATGCAGTCAGTAACACGGAATGGAAACCAAGAGGTTTTTCCACCTAGGGGGAAGTTTTGATTCTTTTTTTCCCCTTTGTAAGCACTGTAATCAGAACCCCCGAGGAGGAAAGCGCTCACCGCAGACACCTGCTGCTACACAGGCAGAAGCCGAGCTGGGAAAGCTTCCTCGAGGATCCCGAAGGGCTGCAGCTCTGCTCGTGGGAAATGCACTGGCACCATCTCAGGGGAGGTCGTGAACAGCACTGGGGGAGCAGGCTTTGTCCGGGGAACAGGGATAGGGCAGCCAGCGTGTTTTATTAAGAATTAAATGACATTTTAGCGCAGTCAAACATTACCGTTAACCCCGCCTGACACCTGAAGGTGAAAGCCTGCATGAAACAACTCTACCATGAAGGGTCGGTGTAGGAAGGCTGCTTAGATGAAGCCAGAAGGAAGTCCTGCTGTTTTGGTGGGGTGACTCCATGCAGAGCTGCAGGGGCCATCCAAGGAGGGAGCCTGCTGACATCCCTGTGCTGGGACCAGGGGAGCATCAGTGGCTTTGGTCAAGCCTGCTGCAGCCAATGAGACTACTCTCCCAGGAGGGAGGGGGAGAGTTTTGTGAGTTCTGGACTCCCCCATCTGCAGAAAGCAAGCAGCGGATGTATACCTACCTGAAGAGGGAAGCCTTGTTCTTACTTAACGCACTCAGGAATGGAAGATGGACCTCAAGGCAACTGATCAAGCACCCCAGGCAACTCCTTGATCTTACTTTTTAAATACTGTGTGAAAGAGTCAAAAAGCCCATCCCTACAGTCACACACATGTTGCCTGATTATTACTTGCATCATAAATAAATTCTCTCCTTCTCCATCAGTAAAATTTAAGGCTTTTTTTTTTTAAAGACTTTTCTAGGACAGCAGTTAGCCATTGTGCCAAGAGAAGTATTACCTATAAACAATGCTCTGGCACAGTAAACAAGTTTCCTAGATTTCAGGAAGAAGTTCAAGCTTGTTTCACTTAAAATTCAGTGGGAGCCTACAGTTACCAGGATGACACTTATTTTCTATTGATAACAAGTGTCTGAAAATTTTAATCATTTAATATTAAAGAAAGAATAGCAAAATATTTAGGCATAGGAATATTGGGATTTTTGTTTTCTTTAATTAAAATGTGTTAAACGCTGAGAAAGCAAGTCCCTCATGATGTACTTTTGCTGAAACCCATTTTTCCATTCAAAAATCACTTACACAGAAAAACAATCTTATTAGAGGCCTACAGAAGAGAGAAGATCCTTCATAGACAAAATGAATTAAGGGAGAAGGAAAAGAATCATTCCATAATATCCCAGTGAGAGAATACGTTTGGGTGTCAGCGGAATGCTGCTAGCAAAACTCCAAGCATAGGCTCTTGAGATGGAAAACCTAGGCACTTTGCACAGCCAACCATGGCCTTAATTTGTGTGGCCCAAAAGATCAAGTGTAACCATTATAGATCACAGCTGTCCTATTTTTAATCCAACCCGAGCCATCACAGCTATGCTGCTCTGGGTAGTATTTTTCCTTTGGTATTTTTACCCTACCCATGCCCCCAAATGTCCTTCTGATGAAACATTCCTCACTGGATCTGACTTCTTGTGTCCTGCTTTGTTATTCCATTGTAAGTTATAATTAATGAGGATATGATTCCTTCTATGCGTGTCTCCTCAATGGCCTAACTTTTTTGCCTCTTTCCTTGCAAGAGTCTAGTCCCTACTCCATGAACATTGCACAGCAACAGCTCACTCCATGAACACTGAGCACAGCAATAGCTCAGTATTCAGCTATCGAATGATTAATAATATAAGAAATGAAGGGCAATTCATTTTATTACATAACATGAGTAGACCTAGGAAAGCAATGGAGTAAGGCATGCGGTTGAGCTTATAAGGAGAGACTCTCTTAAAAGAACCAAAAATATCATTATTCTTGTCCACCACTTTGTCTGTTGTCCTGCCCGATTACTTATCTTCCCCCAACTCCAATCCGCAGTCTACATGAAAACAAAATTCATTGCATGCAAAGTAAATCACAAGGAGCAAGGATAAATATAGGGTCTGTTACCAATCTTCTTGGAATTAGATGTCATCTGACCATTATCAAAACCAATATGAACATAACTGGATATTCAAATGAAGCGGGAATAAGGAAAACCAGATTTACCTGATGTGTTGATTCATATTGACCCTGAATCCAAAACTCCAATTATTTACACTAATGCTTTATTTCCTGCTAGTACGCTGCCTTTAGTAGTTTGAGAGGTATACAGCAACAGTGTGCTTTTTGTAAATGTGTTTTCTGACAGTGAGGAGACTGCTGCTGTTATGCACAAGAATATGGTTTGGCTGGCGTAACAGAGCGCTAACAAACCACCACATAGTTACTCCCAGCAAAAAAATTAACCTGTCACTACTGTGTGCAAGAATTCCACAGAAACTGTTCAAAAGCAGGAAGCTGTCCAGACTTGAGCTTGACCTATTTACTGTGCAGACAAATTAATCAGTAGCTCAAAGAGCCTGAAAATTAAATTTATTTGTTACAAAGCTTTAATATTCTGCAAAAAAGTGTTTTCTACTAATTAGGAGCCCTATTTAATTAAAGAAAACAACAAAACAAACTCTTCTGACCACTGAGACCATGTGTTTTGGCTGCCATTAAAGAATGTAAGCAGGATGTGAGGACCAAATCTACCCAACACTTTCATTCCTACTTTTGATACATCCCTTATGTTCATAGCCGTAAGAAAAATTACAGCAGTTAAGATCTAAAACACAGCCTATCCCTGCTCCTGAGAAACATGTATCATCGAGAGGTTTTTCTTTATTTGTCCCATCTCCAAGGGTGGAAACAGGACTGCAGAGACATTTTAAGTCCAGCTGTGGAACTTTCCACTTCAGAAAATTGGCAGGGCCCTGCAGCTGGAGCATGTATGACAGCTGGGTCAGGGGTGTAACTAGAAGGGTTTATAGGATGGCTGAAATCAGGGAGAAACTTTAGGGAACAGATAGATTTCTGAGCATCTTCGGCACGTCAGAAGTCTCCTCTTGGGGACTTCCATGCTGAAAGACTCTGTGGCTTTCTTTACTGAACATTTCCCCATGAGCTCAAAGTGAAACCCAGAGCGTACAGCTTATTCCTTTGGCACAGCAGAGCCGCTTTCCCTCATTCTCATTTTCCAACCTTAGGGAGATCGGAGAGGCACATTTGTAGGCATAGGCTGAACAAAAACTTGAAGCAGAAGTACCTGACACAAAGTTGAGCCCGTGTAACTTCAGAGGCTGCTGGCACCACTAGAAGTGACAAGATTAGCATTAGGACTTATGGAAATGTTGAGTTGAAGTGCCAGCTTTCTCCCTGCATATATTTTTGCTACAAGAAGATATATATAGTATTTCATAGATATCACAACATATTTTATGCTTAACGTTGAAAAATGTATTCAGGTATTTTTAGCATTGTATTGTTGCCTTTCCTTCTTGGGGAGGGATAATATTTAACAACCGATTTGGAAAAGACCCAGAGAGCAGTAATTCTTGGGGTTGAGCTGACATTTGTGAACCTCTTGAGCTCCACTGCTCTCCTGGTTTATGACATGTGCAGAACCACTTGTGGGAATTAATAACCTACTACCTGTCTGGAATGAGACATCTGCTTCCTTCAATCTAAATATAACATCTGCCCATCTCTCCTTTTACCCCTTCCAACCATTTTTTCCTTCTGTGTGATTGGGGGTCTGGATGAGGGGGTTTTTTTCAATTTTAATCAGGAGAAGAGAAGTCATGGAGTACTTGAAAATTAATCCTAATAATCTAATTATGGGCTCTTGAGTTCTTGAAATTCAAAATTATTGACTGACATGGGATAGATATAAAGTGCCCAACTTCATGTAGAGATCTAGTTGGAGCGCCCATAGAAATCAGTATATCTTAAAAACAGATGCAGAATCTGACCACCTCTGTTGGAATGGCAACCGCTTACTTAGGACACTAATTAACCCTTCCAGCTTTGTTGGAAGGGTTTCAGACAGTGGTGGACCTGCACCTGGACTGATGCTGTATGAAGCCAGCTAGGAAGCTGGCATTTGGATCCACTCCCCATGAGATGCATCACACCTGTCACCTGGGACCTCAGAGATTCTTTTTCTAAGGAGCTAAAGCAGCCAGTTTAGCCACATCTGTAACATTTACTACTAAATATTTCCATAAGGTCATAAACGCACATGAGCATCCCCAAACATAGAAACGGTGTGTCTTAGACCTGACCAGACACATTCTAGATGATTAAGCTGTTTGTGATTTCTGGTTACTATCTCAGACCAATATTGCTGTCATCGCAGTACTAAAAAGCTTCATTGGGGCTACCACAATAAGATCATTTCAACAAACGCCAGTTTAGGGTAAATTATGTGGACTAATCTTAAAAACTGCATCCCCACACCGTTAAGATGAAACATTTCAGTTATATTCCTTACACAGGAATTGAGGCTGCAAAGACAAGGGTAGAAATGGGCTCAGGGAACTTATTTACGTTAAATGAAAAAGAATTGTCTCCTGAAGCAGTTGCTAGACAATGTGGCAAAAAAGCTTGTACATGGCAGTCTAGCCTTACTGTGACCCTTCAAAATCCTTGTTTTCTTGGAAATCTTCACTTGAACATACTCCAAACTTCCTAGAAAGCACAGTCTACAGCAGCTGAAAACTGTAAGAGGGGGGAACTTTTTTGAGCAGCTTGTATCTGATTGTGGCAAACCTAGGCAAAATTACATTGCATATTCTCCTCTTTACTTAAATACATACTTCAAATATCTGACAGACATGAATTGGTCAAATATTCGAATCACCAGTTGAAGTACTAGCAAGTCATATGCCCTCCTAATAGCAGTGGGAAGGTATATGGTAATGGGGAGCAACCCAAGGACCACCACCAGAGTTCCTTGACATTTAGCATGGGTCATCAATGAAGCAGCCATTTGCATGTCTCCCTGGGAAGCCAGCACCATCATTCCCATTTGTAGGAGAAGATACATGACAAGTGTAAGCAATTTCCATGAGGGATTCCTGAGGGGGAGTTGGTAGGGTAAAGCACTGGCAGAAGTCAGCCAATGGTCTTTGTGTCCCTGGTGGGTACATGCAATAGTTCTGCCTGAAAACACAGGATCCATCCACACGAGAACAGCCCTATTTAAAGGCAAAGGGACAGACTGACTAAACACAACTGGACTGATCTTCAGTCTTCCAAGGCAATGAATCAGCAGGTTTTACTACATGGTTCCATGATGCAATATTGGGCATGACCTGTCCTTATCCAAAGTAAGAGTGGGTCTATGCTTGGCATGTAACATCAGACTCATGTCCTCTTAAAGCACAGGTAACATAGTCCAAATCCTGGACAGGCATGCTCAGGTGTTAAGGTATTCTGGACATTTCTAGTAATAACATTCATCATAAGACCAAACTCAAAGCAGCGAGAATCACTAATGCTTATCCCAGCTCCTGAACTGTCTATTTTTCTTTTACAATTGGTAGCTAAAGCTGCTGCTCAGCTCGAGGCACCAAAACCAATGAATCAAATATAATGAGTCTGACATGTCACCTAGCAAAACACTGGGAAGCTTTAGCAAAAACAGCCTTGGTTCCATGCCATTGCCTCCCTTAGATTCAGAGTTCGAGTTTTATTGTTTTGTTGCTATAGACTTCACAGATGAATAGCCACATTGCTTCCAATAAATGCCTTTCTTCACACCTTTCTCATCTCCACAGCACTTTGACACAGAAGATACTCCAGGGCTATATTAAGAGCTAGCAGAAGCAAGGAGTTTTGGAAACAGGACTAGTTCAGTATACTATATGCATGGTGTCAGTACATGACAATGTTCATATTGAATATGTGTAAATAAGTTGAAAATGAACAAAGCAAAAAAGTGCGAGCAACTGCCACACATTTGGAAGTCTGCTGTGCAAATTCAGCCATGTGAAAACACAGCTTTTCTCTTCCCGGCAGAGATGGCTCACCTGGTCACGGAGAACCCTACCCCTCCGGGCTCCTAGGTCACACGCCTTCTCTTTGGACCAGTCCAGCTGTATGGCCCCTTAGGAGCATGGGCAAACACAATCATTTAAAGCAGAGGAACCTGCTGAAAGTTTTAACAGGAATCAGCTCAAAACCAAGAATCAGACCAGGCCAAAAATCGGAGAGCTTTGAAGTGTCTTAGACAAAACCATTGACTACTACCTTACACTGCCTTGACTGTCAAGGGGAATCTAATCATCTTCTATTAATGTATTGGACTCAGATGTCCTACAGCAGAAGTATTTCATGCCTCTTCTCTAACCCAGGTGTAAATCCCAATTATTTCCCCCCCTTTCAGCTTTAGATTCATTGAGCTCCTAATTCAAATAAAAACCAAATGGTGCAAATTATTCTTGGGCCGTTGCACCCTCTTTGGAAATGAAGTGTCTCATTTATTCACACTTCACTATCACAGGACTCAGAGCGGTGCAGCCATCTCCTCTGACATGTACCTCCTCCATTATCTTCATCAAAACATACTTGCTCTTTTAAATGCAAACAAAGCACCTCAAAGCCCATCTTTTGCTTATATAGCCATTCATATTTTATTCAGTGTTTGAATAGTATGAAGTACTGGTATAAGCACATCCTTCCCTACCTCATCCTTCCCTGGGTTCTTTAGCTTTCCTGCATTTCTCTTTGAGCAAAGTACCACATTTGATATTTCTTCATTCCACTTTGGAACTAAAGGGAGGGAACTCAGGCAGACTCTGTTCTTGAGTTATTTCTTTCCACAGAAAAATAAGTAAATTTTTTATCAACTCCTGATCACATGGGCTATATCGTTTTCTGTGTTTCCTTAGTAACTGCTTAGCCAGAGACTGTGGATGAAGACTGGAAATGTTAAGGGACACAGCGACTCTGCTGCCCTGCTCCACCACTGCACTCTGGAAGCAGTTTTCCAGGTGTACACTTCTAAAAGCTCTCCTGAAGGAATTTTGGCAGAGTACAAAATCATGAGTCACAACCTGTTTTTTGTTTCTCACTATCTCACTGACAGTCCTTCAATCACTAAATTTCTTTCATCCTAAAATGCTTAAAGTATGGATAAAACAAGAGTAAATTGCTATTATTACTTAAGTATTAGATACCTCATATAAGCCACAGCCATTTTTAGCTGGGGTAAAAAAACACAAGCAGAATTGATCAGAAACCTCAGCCACTTGTAAAGTAGCATTTGGTCGGTTTACGAAGGAGTTACATACACTGCTGCTGCCTCCAGGGATGCAGCCTTAAACTCTTTCCAGGACTTTTCTCCCAGCCATGTTTCCATGTCTGTTGTTGTTCATGCTTTTTGGTTTTTTAACTTCATTTTTCCAGCATAGAGGGAATGACTGCAGATGTGGGCCTAGGCAGATGGATGCTGAATAACTGGAAGCAGAACCGTGACCATGCCGCTGATCCAGCGGCCCCTGCTTCTGCCTTTGGAGGACAGAAGTGGTTTCTCTGCAGCAGAAGCTACCTGTAGCGTTGAACTCCTTCCAAGCATGTGTTCTGCCGTGAGACATGGGAAGAGATACTGAGAAGAATTACACCGCAACCAAGAAAATCATTACCTTCATTATCACTGGATTAAAGCACCTTGCTAATAATAGAAGCAATTATAAGTATGTTGCTTCCACAAGCTTGCTAAAGAGCTCTTTATTCCTGTTAGCATGGAGGACTGTACATCAGTCACATTCAATTTGCTACCAATTTCAGAATAAAAGAATAGTTAGTTTGGTCATATTTAACTAATTAAGATTTATTGAAGAAGCTAAATCCCAGCATATGGCATATGTTACTCAGTATTTAGTATGCACAATCACTGTGTTCTTCTGTAGCTCCTTACGGCATCCCAGAAAAGAGAAAGTAAATAGAAAAGTATCAACAGCTATTTTACACCTGAATAGCTGTGGTTAGGTTCACTAATTAGCAGCAATAATAGCAAATAACTGAATATCCAGAATACGGTCACAGTTAAGGCTGACAACGTCTTACCCCTCCTAAGGTTTTCTGCACTCAAACAACCCACCTGTGATCAGTAACTTGGCCCTTGAGTTTCTCCAGGGCAGGGCAGAGCAGATCTCGGGCTGTAGGGTGAGGGTGCCCTAACTGCAGGGTGTTGTTAACTCCTCTTTGGCTGGGTGGCTGTTAAATCACGCCAAGATGAGCAGCTCCAGCTGGAGGGCCCATGCCAGAATATCAGCTTTTTCTTCACAGGGTGTCCTGTGAAGTAGGAGATCTGGGAAATCAGAAAATACATTTGAACCTCATCCTTGCTCATCCCCTGACCTCAGGGCTGCTCCACACCACATGCGGGTATAGGTTGTAGGGAAGCATTCCTGTTTTCGAGGTATTTTATCCAGGGTCTTTTTTTCAATGTTCTTTTTTCCTAAATTGATACATTCCTCCAAAAAGCTTTTTTTCAATCTGCAGTCATCTTGTAACCACAACTGTTTTGACAAGAAGCTTCCCAAGACGCTCACAGTGAATAAACTAGGGGAGCATGTGTGATGGACTAGCAGCAAGAACCAAGCTTCTACAGAAATATCCATTTAAAGTGAAAATGTATTCTGTTGGACAGCAACATACAGATTCAATGCCGTATGAAGAAGGGATGCTATGCTAGGATCTCTAAAGGAAGAAAGATAGAACTTGGCTTTTTAGTTCACTGTATGTCTAACTGCACACAAGAAAAGTGCACTAATATTTTCAGCAATTATGGAGCTTAAAAATCAATTTGTTCATTGCTCCAGGTCCTTTAACTCACACACTGCACTACCATGTGCGCAAGAGAGAAGTAAAGGAAAGTAAAAAGAAAACTAGGTAAAGTTTTAGAGCCTGGAGAACACAATGAGAAAAGCAAGGAACTGGAACATGAAGTTATGATCTGAATTGCGTGTTTTCAGAAAGGCTGAGGAAGCCTGAGGGGGAAGTCAAAGCCCGGACAGGCTAGTATGTCTTCTTGCAATGTTGTTTATGTATAGATAGGGTTTGGTTTCCCCCCCACACCACAAACATGAAATGCCTCTTCCTAGCTTTGATTGCCTTTTGATGAAGAAAGACCATCTGATACCAGGTATAGCACTGGGTAAGACATGTTTTTCAAGCCACAGTACAGGAGGGAAGAGGTTTTTTTAGTAACTCTAATGAAAGAAAAACAAAGCTAATGCACCTTATTCATCTAATTCCCAAACCTAATCCCTGTACGGTCAGCAAGCAAACACAACTAATTTCACACCGAGGGTCTGTAAGGCAGAGATTTTCCAGTAGGAAAAATCAGCAGCAGGGAATATCCCTGCAAGACAGACATGCCCCACAGCCGTGACACACAGCTCCACAAACCGTACAGGGCCCTAACCCACCCGGCACGGGTTGGGAGTCACAGCAGTAGTTTCTCCAGTTAAGTGTTTCTCTTCTGATGTGCTAATAAACCTAAATTCATGCTCTTCTTACATTCTGGTCTCCTCTATACCAGCTCAAAATCTGCATCTCAGGTGAAGCTTGGGTGGTGGGCCGGGGGGGGGGGGTGGGTTTCAGGAAGCATTGTAAATGCAACGATATACAAACATTAGCTCCACCTACCCCATCCAAACCCACATCAGCACTTTCACAGGAAGGGGGGGTGGAGGGGGGGGGGGGGGTTAGGTTTCAGGAAGCATTGTAAATGCAACGATATACAAACATTAGCTCCACCTACCCCATCCAAACCCACATCAGCACTTTCACATTTGACATGAGCCTCACATTTATCAGTCCGAACTGGAGTTACATAGATCCTTTATCTACAGTACCCACCTTCTGCACATCTAGGAGGCAGTGCCCAACACATACTGATGGTGCACGCAGCTGATGCTATCTCAAAGAAATAATACCCGTACAGAGCATCAGAAGTACATTTTCAATCTAATAGTCTCATTACTCACTCAGCCAACAGTGATCCAGCCCCTTAGATGCGATTTATCCATTTCAACATTAATTCTTCATCATTATTGATGGCACACTGTTAATTGATTAGCCCAGCCCCACTTTCTCTGACAAGAGCAACAGTATTGCCTTTGACTTCAAGAGGAAGCAGAATCGGGCTTGTCATTAGTAAATGCTTTTACTTTGTTTTTGTGCTTGGTTAGTCATGGGTTCTGTGTAGAGGCAGCCTCATTTATGGTCACTTTCAAAGCTTTATTATTTTTTAATGATGAACCATAATACTTCTTTACACAGGCTAAACTGGAGGAGACAGCCAGCTTCCTTTGATAGCCAATGAATTCTGAAATGACACCTGAGTCCTCGCTCTGTGCTGTAGGAACACGTTATGCACATCTAGCAATACCATCTATATTCATTAGTTCCTACAAACAGCCTTGCAAATACTGATGCTAAACTCAAAATGTGGTATATTTCATCTGATCAAATTGTGCAAAGAAACCCGAATAACACCATCTGTATTTGAACATAATGTTTACAGCTAAAAGGTTCTGAAATAACAGACATTTGGTAGTTTGAGAAAACTAATTGATATATTATGCAGATTAGATTCTCAATTGTTACACTAAACCCAGAAAATGCTACATGCTATATTTATTTTTAAACACGCTATTTTTAGTAGTTTTTCATCATCTAGTATTGGATAAGGGAACACAAGGAGTTTCAAGCACTTAACCAAAGAACTGGAACAATGAATTCAGAGCCTGACTTCTCTAGACTATACGACCCCCTCCTTCTACACAGCCTTGTTCAGATACAGGGGCCTTTAAGGTACATATTATATTTGTTGCTGTAATTCAGTTCAGTGGTCAAAAAAAAGCTAAAAAGTTTAAGAAAATAATCAAGAGGCATTCAGAAGAATACCCAGTGCACTACACAGATGCAATGATTGACAGCTACATATTGTAAATAGGAAGAGCCATAGACACCACTTCCCAAGAAGTCAGACAGGAGAACCCATCTGAATCAATACAATTCCTTTAGGGCAAACAGCTTGTTATTCCATGTCAACACCTTTTTTGATCTGAATTATTTGGAAGAATCTAATACAAAGTGAAGAAACACAAATGCAAGGGAAAAGAGGGACTCAGCCTGCAAAATAAAAATGTCAGCTCCTTTCAGACAGCAAAAACTCCCTCAGAGTTCAATCTGGAGCAAGATAATATGCCAATAGCCTTAAAGTAGATATGCATATTCATCATGAGTTTAAATGCGCCACACAAGTTAGTGAGCCAAGTTGTGCACAGAATCAGCTGCAATCCACAAAGGAGTTTTTCAGAAATTAATTCAGACCTATTCAGTATATTTTAACCAATATAATAGTTGTACGAGTCCTGCCTGCTGAGCACATGCCCTTCTGTTGACTTCAAGCAGTCACATCTTCTAGCCCAAAGTTGTCTACGTTCCCCACATATCCAGTTTAAACCACTCAGCGCCTTTTCAGATATCTCTGAGTATCTTGCCTGCCTTCTCGCTGCTACCCCAGACAGCTACAATTCTCCCTCAGGCCTTGTCTCATACATGCCACCGCTGTGGATGTCTCCAATACCCCAGAGCACACCAACCAGCACCAGATACCTGCCTACGAGCAGCTGAATTGAGCTAATGCCACCAGTGGGAGGTAGAAAGCTCTCCAGCTGACAGGAGCTTACACTAACCAGAGCTGAAATAGCTCCCCACAGTCCACTGCATCCACCGTCCTTCATCGAGGATGATGGGAGTTTAGATACTTAACTGCCACATATGTAGACACATACATTTAGGTATCTTCATCTACTAACTGAAATCAGCTCTGGATTATTATTCACTTTTATTGTTGGAAATTTACTTGTAACAACATTAGCAAGAAAAACTGGTGAGCTGTAACCTTTACAACATATTACACCAAGCAAATGAATACAAACAAGGGTTTACAGGACCTTTGTGTATATAAGTTCAGATTTAGAGAGGGATTCCTCCTTACCTGCTCCACTCATGTAGCTATGCAAACAAGGAGAGGAGTCCTGCCCACCTTTTGGGTAACTGAGAGAAGAAATCCCCAGTTTCCAGGTAAAGCCAGCATCCTGGATAAAAGATATACCAGCATGATTATTCATGAGATTAGAGGACAATCCCATCAACTCCCCACATTGTACCTTGGCAGTGCCTGAGTACTATCAGTTTTCCTGTAACACATTTATCCATGCAAGAATGGAAAACAAACAGCAAACCATAGAATTGCTAGCAGTCCGATAATTAGGTGTCTTACATGCCTACAGTTAAGCAAATTCTCCATCTGCACAAAAAACATATTTCCTTTTCTGGCTATGATGAACTGTTAACATCAGAAAGATTCTGACTGCATCCTTCAGGATGTTCTACTATTAACTGTACCAATAACTTTAGCACTATTGACTCCACCTGGATTTTCCCATACTAGCAAAGGGAGACTAGAAAAAGTTCCTGGCCCCTAAACTTTGAAATGTACTTACGTGGAGGAAGATCCTGTAAAGCCAGATGGAGTCAGTTGTGTGAACCCTCAAGCTGGTCAAAAGACACAGCAGATGTTGCTGGTAAAGACTACACCATCTACCAGTGTTCATACTGCAGCCCACCCTACCACCACCATAACTGGGCAGGGGATCCAGCCACTTTCCCCTCTTGCTTGCTTTTTATTTGCTAGTGCAAGTGATTCTTACTGACAGAAGTCCTGAGTTTAATCAAAGACAATACGGGTTTTCAAAGCGAAGAAGCATGATGACTAATTAAGCCATTCCACCTCTCTCAGTCATTCATTTTAATCATCAGTGTCCTTATCTCTAACACCTGGAAACCATTAACAGCTTTGTTCGTTTGTTGTTATTATGTGCTGGAACCAGAATTCATTGCTTGCCAAAACCAGAAAAAGATGTTACTGATTCCGTTGGGTGCCAAATCATGAGTCACTTACAAAGATAAGTTATTATAGAGAATAAAGCACCTATATAGCCACCTCCTCTGGCATTATAATGCATTTGAGATTAGTACGGAGCATATCAGGACATTCCCTATCCTATGTCTTTGGTCCTCAATGCTCAGAATTTGAAAACTTTGACTCCTCTTGAAAAAAATCACTTGTAGCAACTACAGGGTATGATAACCTGACAGCTCAGAAGCCTTGTTCCCAGTGCTCGGGAATGTCAAAATTCAGCTTATGCCAATGATTATTCATGTCAAACTCAAATTGACCAGATGACATAACTGGCCATCAATCCATTTTCGCGATAATACGTTTATTTCATGAGTAGGTATAACGCCATAGATCATATATATCACCCTGTCCACTTGAGTAAACACGCTGGCTTTTGTGCACTTAAATTCTTGAGCACAACCTTGCAGTAATGTTGTGCTGGGCTGCTGGGTGGGTTTTTTTGATGGAACAATATTTTAAAGTGATTTGTTTCTTAGTTACAGGATGCAGATAACAATAATGCCGTAAATATTGTAAAGTGTAGAGGACAGTAACTCAGGAAGATTCAGTCATCTATATAAACAGGACATACTTTATTATTGCCTTTGCTGAGAATTTTGTGCCCAGATGGTGAAGCATATTTCCAGGTTTGTTATATGTGAGTTAATGGATGGAGTCGGATTCCCTCAGTGAGATTTATTTTGGAAGGTATCTGGTATTTGACCTGTGTTTGGGCAGTTCTTCAGCAGTACCACATACGCGTTCAGAACTGCCAGAGTATTAATATTTTACGTACATTGATGGTCCAAATATAACATCATGGTTCACATCTTTACCTGGTAGGAACTAGTTTATCATCCTACTGACAGTCTGGCTTCTGCACCGTGCAGCTGAGTAAATCATTTGTAACAAAGAAGTTCTTTTAAGGAGAAGAGGCTTTTTTTGTCTGAACATTGTATGCAGGGATGTGGCAATTTTCTCTAAAGTACTTGCTGTGGAGTCTTATCCACACGCACGATTTGATGGAAAATTAAGTTAGGCATCACGCATGTTGGAAATGTTACACACAGTCTTTCTGCAAATAGCGTCCACAGGGTTGATACTCATCCCTTGCGCTGAGTCCCAAGGTCAAGGTGCCATAATGCCATAATGTTTGCCTGTGCAAAAATGTCCCTTAAAATAAATGGTCAAAGCTGCTCTGATCGGACGGTGCGGGTCACAGGGTGTTGTTCTGTTATCTCGCTTCACGAGGATAAGCCTCAATCAAGTGGCTCCAAAAATGGAGCTGGTAAACCATCAGGAAAAAAGAGCTGGAGACTTAAAGTTGATGAAGGAGGAATAATGAATTTGGGTTATAACGGAGAGAAAGATGGGCTAAGAGGAAATGCATCATAAAGCAAAGATTATAACAACTTAGCTGGAAAAATACATTGTTAGCTATTTATCTAGTTTATTTTATGAAAGTGGCAAGAACAATAATTTTCTTTACCTATTGCTACAAAAATAACTTGTCAGAAAACTAATAGACCCCAACATTTTCAATCTACTGACTCACCACAATATTTTAAATATCCCCTCCCATTAAAATTCTTTGTTCAAAAGACTTCTTTCCAAGGAACTTTATTAGTTATTAATAGATGCAATTTTTTGGTGGGGTTTTAGATTAAGTTTCTAAATGTCCAGCTAAACAAGAAAAAGAAGCATTTACTTACAAAAATTGGATCTCCTGCAGTCCTTTCTCTTAGAATAAATATTGCAGGATCAAGGGTTGTTGTGTAGGACAAAGTCTGAAACATTCATTTCATTTTCACTTTTCCATATTAATCGTATTCATTCACATATCGGGAAGTAATTACAGGCAAAGAAGAGGAATCAAGAATTTAAATAATAACTATTAACTTTTTCACTAGGTACATTAATTTTATGACAAGTCATTTGCCTATGATAATTAGTTTGGTGATACTGATGTACTTTCTTAATAAATCATACAAAGTAAATGGACTTGAAAGTTACATTATTTCAAATTAGAAATAAGGTTTTATATGTAAATGGTGAAAAATGGTGACTTTTGCCAGATCAATGGGAGTGAGGACAGTATAAAACATTAACAGGGAGAGTTTTATACTGTTCTTCGAAGGTCTCAGTCTGACGTTAACGTTTTGGAGAAAACAGAAAATCTTCACAAGGCCTTGCTCCACGGAAACCGTCTTCTTCAAGCTTCCACAGTTCAGCCTGTCCAGGGCCAAAGACAATTTGAAATGCCAACGTGAACAGCGCAACCAGGCAGAGCCCTGCCCCGTGCAGGGAACGGGGGGCTGCCAGGGCGGGTTGTCCCCTCCATCACTCTGGGACCGGTGGAGACGGGGAGGCGCTCCCAAATCAGAGATTGAAATATGCGCGCAGAAGAAAGCCACTGTCCAGGGTTGGTATTACATGTTTTCTGGCTTCACACCTCCGCAGACCCCCAGTCTCAGTTACAAAGGGCAGCGCACCCCGACTGGGCTTTACCAGCGCAGAGGCTGGGAGCACTGGCGGCATCTTCTGGGTCCAGCACGGCGGGGCTGGGGGACGGAAACCCGCAGAATGGAGAACGCGCTTACGCTTCAGCACCTTCCCATAACAACCCATGAATTCACTGCAAGTTATGGGAGGAGGGATGCCAACTGAAGATAAAAGTAGTCAGAAAATTAAAAATTTAATGCAGGTAAAAGAAAGCTGGGAGAAGGAGAAAGTTATTGCGCCCTTATCTCAAAAAAAAAGGAAAGTTTTAAAACAATTCTGGAGGTAAGAGCTGGGATTTTTTAGGGATAGAATGTGCTCGAATCTGAACTTCATCTAACAGGAGTTTGGCAGACTTTTTTTTTTTTTCTGTTTTATTTTTTCCTGGGTTATTTTTATCCTGTGTCTACATGAGCCATTTGTAAATCATACAGTTCATATGCCCTAAGGAATGCTTATGGGCTAGAAGTGTCTTTGCTGAATTTTGCATTGCTTTTTGCATTTTATTTTTTGCCTATGTGAGATCCATGAATAAAAATAAGGAAAATTAAAACAGACATTTAAGGAATGTTTACAATCCTATTTACTCCATTTAATTTGCTGAAGTCCAGTTGTCAGCCCATTACATAAATAAAGACACTACATCAAATCTCTCACTGGTTTTCAAGTAAAATTTAGGGTTGATTGTTACTTCTGACTCAGGCTTTATTTGATATATTTACATACTTAAACTTACAGATGGGTAAAAGACGTGGAAATTTTTCCTTTCTCTTGCACCTGGAAATGAGCGGAGTTCAGCTGGGCTGGTGCTGTGTGTGTTCCACAACACGTACAATTACATTTTACTCTCACAAATGCCCACAATAAAGAATTTTAATCTCACATGCTCCTTTGACACTTTTCCCTTTTGTTGATGAAAAATTACTGTAGTCACTAGAATACAACTAGCTGATCCAGCTCAAATATAAACATTGAATAACTGTGGTGGCCTGCTTGCAATCAATCCTTGGGAAAGGGAGGGAAAAGGAATATTAAAAATGTGCAAGGAAAAAAAAAAAAGAGTTAACAAATAACTCAGGAAATTCTCCATTTGGCAAATTGTCCATATATGGCAAAGGGAACTGTTTTTATCAACTGCATGCTCATTTAAAATTATTCACCTGGCCCTACTTACAAAATAATAATTAATTATTACATCTAAAACGTCTCCAATTACATAGATATCAAAATGCAAGTTCCATGCCAAGCTTCTTTAAACCAAACATCCATAAATAAAGGTGCAACACAACGCCATGGTTTGAATTGCCAACGAGGGTTTACAAGGAGACGAGGAGTAATGTGGGCGAGGTACTGGGTCCGGTGCGTGCCGCTGCGTTCACTCCCATGCAGGATATCAAAGCTTGTGAATTAATGTGCCACTCAGCTGCCAAACACCTACACTCTGAATTCCACAGTCAAAACCCCACCCCAGCTGAAATAAAAGGCAAAATTCCCAATTTAATTCAGTGGGTCAGGTTTTCACCCTGTACGGTTTACAGGTGTCAAAAGACAAATGCAGCGAGTGCACTTTAATACACCTCCCTCCCTCGGTTCATTCTTTTCTGTACGGGTATGAGCACTGGCATCTTTATTTAAAATTGAGAAGTCACTTTTTGCATCCACAGGTGGAAGTAAATTCTCTTTGAAAACAGAGGAGCAAATATATCAAACACTCTACACAACTGGAAAAGCCTGTCTAGAGAACAAGCGTGGGCTGGCCCACAGATGAAGGCAGTGGAGAAGTAATACCGCAAGGGCAGCATCGTGTACGCTCTTCCCATTTCTCTAGGAAATCACCATCCCTACAAAGCAAACTGGAGGACCTTTGTTTCAGATGGTAAAATAGGATTAAAAAATGTAATTTTCATCTCTAAAGTGATGTCTGGCTCTTTGTAGAGATGCTCAAGTACTCCTGGTCTGACTGTGCTGGCACATCCACACGTCACTGTTCACTGCCATGCAAAGCCACTGGCTTGGAACAAGGAACAATATAGTCACATTACTGCAGCATTTAATCCAGCCTAATAAACCGAGCCACAAATCCTTACTGCAGCTTTACCATTTCTGGCTCTGGACAAAATCATTCAGAGATGGTTCAGATATCTGCAAACGGCTGCTTTGCTCCATTTAGACGTACCACAACTGTCCCCAAACCAAAACCAGCAGCAGGTAATAATAAGCACATAATATAAAATAAAATTAAACTGTAACAATAGCCACCTTCACCTGAACTATTTTTTTCAAAACTTCCCCCGGCCCGCAAAAGAAATTGGTGTAGCAAAACCTCTTCCTAAGCCACAGAGCAGAGGTCACTGATTCTACAACATGAAAAAAAACCTCTTTCAACATATATCCAAGAAGTGGGCAGGCAAGACACTTGGTTGTAGTACGGGATAACCTGCATCGAGTGTGCGACCTGATTGATTTGTAGACATGATGCAAAATCCTGCATGGAAAAGAACTTTGTGCAGCAATATCATGTGCCCTCCCAGCTCCTCTTTAATCAATTTTATTTGGCCTCCAAGGTAGATGTACCGTGAAACACCAGTAAATTTTTCCCCAGACCCTCCCCTTTTTATTTTTTACATCCCACTTAAGCACAAGGCTGGAAACCGGTTTTGAGGAACAGCCCACTCTGAACAAAGGCTGGATGAACTGGCTCCTGCGGCTCCCGCGGCTTTGCCAGATGGATGGATATCTCCGACAGACAGAAATGTTGGCATGTTTTGAAATGTGCATTGCAGCAGGGAGGTTCCTGCCATGGGGGAGAAATGGAAGGGGAAAGGTTTCCTTTTACCAACCCTTATTAAAACGGAAGAAAGTTAAACTCAATGGAGAAGGTCAAAGGGAGCCATGGGAGACAATACACTGGGGAAAGGGAGCGATAGGCATGGTGGGTGGTTTCACAGCTTCCCTTTTCATGGAGTGCAGCAGGCTGGGATGCAAAACATAGCTCAGAGAAATGCAGAACAAGGCATATGGGAAATAGGCACAGAGGCAAAGATTTTGCAATAGTGAACTTTCTTAAGAAAAAAAGCAATGGGATTTGGAATACCTCCTTGAAACCATTCACCTAACTAGCACCAGACCTCTCAAAACTCACTTAGAAAGTGAGTAAACCAAGTCCCAGCTAGAAGCAGCATGGCCTAGTCTAACAAGGGAAAATGAGATAGAGTAAACTCAGATGAAGGAAATTCTGAATTAAGGAAACGTGTGGAAAAGAGCATTTGATTTAGGAGTGAGAGAAGTAGTTTTTATTTTTTCTGCAACAGAAAATGATATGGAGGATTGAACTACATTGATACACAGCAGAGAGAGTATTAACGAAAACTCTAAAAAACTAAGCAAGATAAAAAGCTTTGGAATTTCTATTCTTACTTTGGCAGCCGTGCCCTTTGTAACATCTTCCTTGTCTGTTGCAGTACACGCTGCAGAGAAAAGGAATTGAAAATTGCCCCGGCACAAGCTTGCATCACAAAGACAGGGTCAGTCTGGGAGAAAATACCAGGCACCCAAATGAAAGGCTGGGGAGAGCTCTAATTTGCAGCAGACATTGCTGAAGGTGCACAAGGAAACATGGAAATCAACATATTGATTTGTTGACTGGGGCATCAATTTTTACAGATCAGAGCACAGTATCCAACGCAGCGCAAAGAAGGATAAAACAAGAAGTCCAAGTGAAGAACATGGTGTCCTGGCAAATTTACAAGTAATGCATTTTGGCTGGGTCTGAACATGATTTGTAAAGTCACGTCTGGCTTAGGAAACCCAAACTGAAATGGATGGGGTTTTTTTAAAATGCTGGCCTTAGTGCTGAATTTAGACTAAACAATTACAAGCTTTTCTTCTATGGAGAAGCTCAAACTGTATCATTTTTTAAAACAATAGGCTGCTCTGAGATTATTAAGCTAAAGTAAATATTAGAGTCAAAATATAAATGATCAGAACAATATATTGTGTAATAAACCATGCAAACCAGATGTTGAGTAAGCAACGTATCATTTTGTTTCCAAAGCACAAGGATTAAACATTAACATGTGACAGGAATAGAATATGCAACATGAGGGCAACGCTGCAGTCAGTCCATTTCATGGAAGAAGCACCCTGAAGTACTTTTATTTCACGGGTTAGTGGGGGTAGGGGAGTTATTTATTTCTGGGGTGGCTGCTTTTTAACAGGATTTATGATAAGGTCTTAAAAAGGCTAAAGACAAATAGGACTAGGACTCTCTTTACATGAGGAGGGTTAGGTGTCTCAGGATGGGATCCAAAATTGCCAGCTCTGTAAGACGCCATCACCCAACATCAGCAATTGGCTTCATCTGTTCTGCCTGTGATAAACCCCAGATAGTGGAGAGGCTTAAGGCCCCCAGACTAAGCAGGTTGGATTACCTTATATCTGTGCTGTCCAAGTCTCAGGATCCTTTGAAATAACAAATTGCATATGGATTGTGTCCAGTGCCACACTCCCATAAGCCCATTGCGTCTAGACAGGACATCTCCTCCATAGGCTCCGTTCCTAAGTCTTCTGGGAGACGTAAGGTCTGCTCGGATACCCTTGGAGGCAGTCTAAGTCAAACCTGTCATGGCTTGCATCCGTGCAAGGCTGAACCCTGGTGCATATTGTCCTCTGCTTCTGCAAAAAAAAGGAATTGCTTGTTTTGGCCCTGAAAAGAGCCCCGGTATGAATTATGATGTAGGCACTGGGGAGAAAGCGGGGACAAGGACCACAGAGTTTCAGTTTCAATAGGTCTGAGCATATTGCTCACACCTAACCCCAAAACATGACAAAAGACGAAGAAGAAGACAGGTGCTCAGACAACTTAGACTGACTTGATTAAGCCAGAAAATAACTGAGACGGGAAAAGAAGTCTCTCAATGCTTAGATGTATATAAGGTCCTGTAGGCGGTATTTTCTCCTACTCAAACATGTTGCTTTTGTTTTAAAGAATTGCAATTAATGCTTTCTCTCAGCCTGAAAGGAATGAACCTGAGAGCACCTACCGTTGGCACACAAATATCAGTGAGCGCACTCAAATGCAGCTCACTCCAGACTAATTCACTATTCTGCTGGCGGTTCTGTATTTAGTTTTTCATTGCTGCTGGTTTTTACTGCAGACAATATACTATTGCCTGGATGCTGGATGCTATTTAATTGACACTGAAAAGGTGGCACATCAGGGGAATAAAATTTTCCAAAAAACTTTCCCTTTTGAGAGCTGAGCCGTAAAGACTTTATGGAAGAAGAGTGAAAAGTGAATTATTTTTTAGTGCTGGTGAAAGATGCCAATCCAACAGGCCTAAAAACTGAACTCCTCAACTATCTGTGGTCGGGAGAGTCTACAGTCCAGAAAACAAGGAGAGGCTGAGGGAGGTTGTTTACTCAGCCTTAGAAGAGATGGTTATGGGGAGACCTTGCGGTCTTCAGCTACCTAATGGGAGTTGCTAGAGAAGACAGAACCAGGCTCTTCTCCGAGGTGTGCAGTGACAGGAGATGAGGCAACGGACCCAAGTTACAGTATAGAAAATTCCAATTAAAAGTAATGAGAAAAAATTTCACTGTGAAGATGGTCAAATATTGAAACATGTACTAGAGTCGTCATGGACTCTTCTTCTTTGGAGGTATTTAAATATTGGCTGGCCAAGGTTTTGAGGAACTTAATCTACTTGGAACCCTCTTTGAACATGAGAGTGAACAAGATGACTTCCAGAGGTCCTCCAACCTAATCTTCTTTGGAGGTATTTAAATATTGGCTGGCCAAGGGTTTTAGGGACTTAATCTACTTGGAACCCTCTTTGAACATGAGAGTGAACAAGATGACTTCCAGAGGTCCTTTCCAACCTAAATTACTTTATAATTCTATGTTTTTGTGTCGTTTACCCAGCAACAGGATTGGGACAACATAAGAGGACTCAAAAGTACTTACGAGCTTAAAGACACGATTTTCAGGGAATTTTGAATAAGAAAATTTCAGCAGTGGAAGCACAAGCCTTTCGCCACCCAAGCTAACGCCACGTTAGGCTGTAGATGTGGCAGGACTGCTGTCTCTGGTCCAGCTGCTACAAGCAACGCTTCCCCACCCCACCGAGCTCCTCACAATCATGCAGCTGAAATAAGATCTTGTCAGGGCTGAAGCTGCTGCTCTTAAGCAGCTTAAAAGGCATCTTACAAGGAAACACCCTGGGAAAAATTTATCAGGATGGTTATTTAGTTACGCAGTGCCATGGTAACATGTCTACAGCACTTCTGGTGCTGACCTCACGCCTATATCCGCGTAAAGCTCTACTCTTAGCCCCATTAAAAAAACAAACACAAAAAAGTGTTTGCCACCTGAGGCAAATGGCTAAAATTAGGCAAAATAGAAATGTTTTTCCCCTTGAGATTTGGCTTATGTAGGATTTAGATGCTTTTATTCATGCACAAGTAATAAAGCAAAATTGAGCATAATTTTAACCCTGCAGTTACCACATTTCCTGGCCAAAGGACACATAATTTTTTTATTTAATGCAGACCACCTGAATTTGCAGAGTTCCCAGGCAGTCTAAAATGGGGTGATAGGCTGTCATTATTGCTACTGGTTACAGCCCCTTCCACCACACAACACAGCTGGGGTCCCTGTTCCTTCATTCTTACTTCTGTTCCTCCAGAGAAAGGTCTGACTGAGTGAAACTGCGAGTAAATGACTTTCATTAACAGTACTTTCTCATCGTACATGTTAAGGATAACCCTGACAGGGCAGGCTTTTTGGAGAATAAGTAGCCAAGATCCAAAACCTTCTCTGGACGTGACACAGGCAGCCTCAGCCTCACTGTTTATTTAAACACTGTCTTTATGCGACAAACTCTTACCACCGGCATTTTCTGTGTCTGTGCGTGCGTGGATGGTGAGGTGGGAGCTGACAACATGCAGCAATTCAAAGAGAAATCCAACTTTCCCAATTCGTGAAACCTTCACTTTTCTGATAAAAGCAGCCACTTTGGTTCCCTCCTACTAACAAAAAGGCTCATGATCTCTCCTTCCTCCATTGGTGTAAGGATGCAGAAAAACGGGACACGTCTTTTTGCTCTGTGTCCTATTCCGATAGTCAATCCTCAAAGCCTTCCCTTTTTCTTCTGCCTTTGGCAAGAGGCTCTCAAGGTTTTATGGGAAGAACCCTGCATGATACACTTCTGTCTTGAGAAGTTTATACTCAAGCATAAAAATTCCAGGCAGGATTTTGTTCCCATTTCTTTTTTGTTAGATTTTATTTAAGAGCCTCAACAGTTGCAATGCAAAGAGAAAAGAAGCATAAGCAAAGATGTCACCAAGTACAGATCTTAAAAAAAGCAGCAGAGTATCAGGCACTATAAAATTTTCTGTTGGTCAGTTATCACTTGGGTTCTGCTCCATCCTACCTCATTTACTCCAAGCTCATGCCTCAACCATGAAGAAGGTGGCGTTTTCTTCCCCTGGGCCTTTTCTTACCTTCTTTTCTTTGTCCAAAAATTCAACCCATTGGCTCCCTTTGCAGTTTGACTTGGCCATAATTTTGCTACCACCAGATGAGGAAGCTTTTCTGGTATCCTCAACGTTCCTTCCAACAGCCTTCCATCGCTCCTTCTTCCCCCAGGATAACAGAGGTCGCCTACTCCCTGCTTTGCCTTGTCCACGTAGTGTGTTGTTTAGAAGCTAGTCATGTCTTGATGGCTTACAGGCATTAATTCAACTGTGGCATCTTCATTTTACAATTTCTCAACTTTAAAAAACTTTTTCGTATGTGGACTTAAAGCTGTGCTAATCATAACTAAAAATGCCTCGTGTATACCTGGCTTTAGGAACAGACACCTTGATGAGTGGTTATTTCTGCATCTCCTTTCCTGTTTTCCTGAACTTCCCTGTGACATGGATGTGAAGATAAAAGCCCTTAGAGGCACACACCTTGCATTGTTTATATTGCAAATCTGGATGCTTTAGAGAAATCCAATTAATAATAATGGGCTATTTATGAGTTTATTAATAAACTGATGCAAAGTGTGTGTGTGTAATGAGTCATTTAGGTCCCTGGCACTTTCTTGGATTAATAATCCAAATGCCTGAATTAAGATTTATATAATGAAACCTTAAGGGGCCTGTTACTGTCATTTTTGTTACATAAATTTCTTCAAAGCCGTACAAATAAACATGTTTTTTGCATACTAAAACCTAATAGCTCCTAAGAAACCATTATGCTCATCTGTGAAATAATATGCATGTTTAAATGCATCTAAATACATTTTTAATGTATTTGTGCTATTCCAAGGGAGACCATAATGTCTCTTGTGCCAGCAATAAAGGTTTATTATGTTGATTTTCATATATGGAAGCTTTTTTTTTCCTTCCTAGTACAAAAGCAGTAAGAAATTAAGCCATAAAATCTACACTCAAACAAAATTATAGATTTCACCTAATCCCACAAAATACAGGAAATTAAGACTATAAAATTACTGGGGTTTTTATCCCTGGCTCAGCTCATTTTGCTTGTAATTAAAGCGAGGTTCACTCAAGGAGGTCACAGATTAGAAAACCTGTTATTAACTCTGATTAGGACCATTAGGATACAAGCCACAAGCCCCTGCCTTGACCCCAGAGCTGAGTGAGCAACGTATTGCCAGCAGGTCAAGGGCGGTGATCCTCCCCCTCTACTCATCACCAGTGAGACCACACCTGGAGTAGCGTGTCCAGTTCTGGGCTCCCCAGTACAAATGAGACATGGACATACTGGAGGGAGCCCAGCGAAGGGCCATCAAGATGATGGTGGGACTGGAGCATCTCTCCTGTGAGGAAACGCTGAGGGAGCTGGAGCTGTTCAGCCTGGAGAAGAGAAGGTTTGGGGGGATCTTATCAGTGTATATAAATACCTGAAGGGAGGGTGCAGAGAGGCTGGAGCCAGGCTGTTCTCAGTGGTGCCCAGTGACAGGACCAGAGGCAATGGGCACAAACTGGGACACACGAGGTGCCATTGGAACACCAGGAAACACTTTTTCACTGTGAGGGTGACCGAGCACGGACAGGGGTTGTTCAGGGATGCTGTGGAGTCTCCATCCTTGGAGATATTCAAAAGCTTCCTGGATGTGGTCTTGGGCAACCGGCTCTAAGTGGCCCTGCTTGAGCAGGAGGTTGGACCAGATGACCTCCAGAGGTCTCTTCCAACCTCAACCATTCTGTGATTCCGTGATTGGCAGGTCCTGACGGGTGACGTGGGCATGCAATTTTAAACAGCATTACCTCAGAGCTGCCAGTTATGGGAAGTGTGTGGTAAGAGGTAAAATAAGAATAGACTGATGCTTATTTCAGACACAGTATTTTAACCATCCGAAGTTCCACTCCTTCTATTCCTTTACTGAAAATGTCAAAGACCGTGGCAGTATGTGGGGAAATCCTCCAGGAGAGGACCACAAATAATTCATGCCAGGACAAGCAAGGATTTAAAGTGCCATGCAGTAACATAAATTTAGCAAGTGGGTGATTAAAACACAGTGGAGCTGAAGTCCAGTGAGCGTTGAACACACAGCAAACCTCCTCGCTAACGAGGTGGAGCCGGAGGCTCCCGAGGCTTGGAGGCAGCAAGGTAGCAGCCATGGTGAAGATGAGCTCAGTGACTTCTCACCTCAGACCAGAGGGTTTTGTAAATGCTAGTTACCCAACCGATGAGCAGCCTGTCCGGTAAAAGCTAGAAATAGAAGAAACTCATTAGCAAGTAATGAAGAACCCCAGAGCCACCCTGTGTACAGCTTTTGGTTGTCTGCATTGTGTATCCTGCTCTCATCCCACCCTGGTCCGTGAACTGCTCTGCAGTCACACCAGGGAGAACCAGATCTGCCTCACGTCTTCCTTCATACGCTCCTGTATTAAACAATGTTGCTGCACTGAAACAGAAATCTATTAATCTGCCTGATGCGTGTCTGGGACTAAAGGATTCATCCCTGTTGTTAGGCCACGGGCAATAATCCTGAGACAACACCACGCTGCTCGTGCCACCTGCAGCATCAGAGAGTGATTCTTCCCACCTACCCAGGATGCTGTTTCAGGATGGTGTGAACGTAACTCTGAAGCCACCCAGCTCTTCCCATCCTCTGCAGAGGGAGAGCTTAGGCTGTCTGTGCCCAGTGTCATTTTACCTAGTTTAAAAGCTGGCTGCTTTAAAACACGCTGTAGAGTAAAGTAGGATTTTAGTAGACCTCCACTTAACCAAAACACAATTTAATTGTGTGCTTTAAAGACAAAAAGGTGTTTTGCCGTTATCTCCGTGTTTATTGTTAAACCTGCTTGCTTACCTTTTTCATTGAGAATACCCTGTTCTACACACCGAGTTTTTAAGAGTTCAGGCGCAGGGTGTGGTGCCTGCACACAGCCTAACAGATCTTCATCAGCTTGGGGTTCCTCGTCACCTTGCACCATTACAAGAAGTTGCATTAGAAGATCACTGTGGTTTCCAGGTCAGGGGCCTGAGAATCGGACCATGACAGAACTGTGTTACTGTCATTAGTAACAGATTCTTACACATTTGCACAGTTGTTAATAATGTATACTTTCTGGTGCATTAAAGAAAATCCACATCTTCATTCCTCTCCACAGCTGTGGTATAGCTAATGCTGACATTATTATTCTCCATCAGTTATTCACGTCACCTAGATTATAGTAAAACTCTTTGTGCCAATTTTACTGCTGCTCCTTGCTCATTCTTTCCTGCAGCCAGACCGTGGTGCTTAGATTTCTGAGATGGACTAAAAGCACTAATTTGCAGAACTTGCTTATTGTGAAATACTATACTCCTCTGTGCTAAGGAGACTTTGCTAATCACTGCTATTCAATACCAGAACAATTAAGAAGCCTTGAGGAAGCCACAAAACACATGGGATATGAAGTGAATTGCTGTGATTATGTCTCATGCCTTTCATTTATTGTTTAGGGTTGTCTTTAAGTAAAAATTATTGAAAATATCTTCTATTAATGATCCTAGCCCCAGTTCTTACCTACATCATAGTTCTGTAATCCCAGAGCATCCACACAAAGTTCCATGCCTTAATAAAGGAAAGTTTTTGAAGCGTTTAACAGATGTACTTAGCTCCCACTGCCTTTGTGGGATTGAACAAATGTAATTAAACTGAATATTCCCTATCTCCCCTCAAGCCCCTCAGATGCTCCCCTGTGATCATTACTGAATCTTCTTTCACCAGGTCCGTACATAATCCTTCTGAGAAAGGCTGTGTTCACTTAGAAAGGATAAAATCAGGTGCCCTATATATGAAGCCAATTTAAGGCTGCCGTTAAGTGGTTTCCAAGTCGTTCTGTTGAGCATTAACATAAAACCAAATTTGTTTCTCCTTCAGATACACTATCTTGTTCTGCCTATCTTCACCTTTCAGTCACGATGTCCTTATCTCTGGTCAATTAAAGTGAAACAACAATATCAAGAAATTACTCGTGCCTGGGTGAGTCCTGGTCCTACTGCAATGGAAGGAAATTACAGATATGTTAAATATATGGATCATTCAGCTGAAGAGGAAAGCCATGCAATTAATCATAATGCCCCTTGTATTCCCATTTCTGCTGTTGCCTGTACCTAAACACCGCAGTTAAGCACAGGGAAAGGACATTACCAAGGAATACCTCCTTATGTCTCCGTAGAATAACGAACACTAAAACAAACACACGTTAGCTTCCCGCAGCAGAAGTTTATGTCAGTGAGAGCTAAATTATGGTCTGGCCCTTGATTTTAGAGAAGAATTTCTCCCCTCACGCTGATGTAACACCATTGAGGGCAATTGTGTGCATAAGTGCCAGGGTAAGGTAAGAAGCAAATCAAGACGTTATCCTTTTCAACTTGAAAGCTGAGAGAAAAATAAAGAAATTTTATTTTAAAAACATGTTAAAATAAACTAAGCAACTGCTGACCATACCTAATGTATCTTTCAGCTACAGCGTATACATTTGTTTAATACTTCTAAACCTTTACTTAAAAAAAATAAATAATCACCAAAGAGACTTGACCTGTATTTAGGTCAATTGCTAGTTTTCATCTTTGGCGTTTTAAGTCTGGTTTTGTTTTATAGGACTGCTAGGAGAAAACAGAGCCACTGACAAAGAAATCGGAGCATGGACAAGGGCTGAACTCCTTTAGTAGGTGTCTTTGATTACAAAAACACGATAAAGGAGAAAGAACGATTAGGAAGGATGAAAAACTCTGAAAAATAACCTCAGGTAAAGAGGTTCTCTCTCATCTGGGAGAACATCTACCAGTCATGTAGCTGTGAGACGTTCGGTAGCATCGCAGAGGTGCAAGGTGCAAGACACAGTACTCACACTGTGATACTGGTTGCCCTATAAACACCGTGAATAGATTGATTAGTTTGGATAGACAGCTTCCTAATTATGAAAATGTGAACGTATTACATACATAAATAGGGAATTGCTAGTAATAGCTTTTGGCACAAAGCATCCAGTGTTATAAGAAGTTAATGGAGCAACCTGAGGTCCCTAGGCTGCACAAAGAGGGACCAGGCAGGGCTCCTACCACGCACTCCTGCTCCATGACTGCGATACACAGCATCCCCCTAACCACCCTCCACTCCCTTAAAAATCACCCCTGAGACGGGACTTTCAGCACAATAAAGTGTGTGACAGACAAAGAGGTATTCCTGCCAAAGGAGATAATGGATGTCCTTTCCAATACAGAAAATAAAGGGCCATCATGATTTAAGGGATCTGAATGGCGTAGAAAATAGGGGCGAGGCAAATTTCTGCTGTTGTAAACACACATACACACACCAGAGCGGGACCCTTCCCCTGGAGAGTCCTGGTGCAGAGTCTTTACCATTGTCCGCAGAATTTATCCCAATTCTGTTTGCAAACACTATTATTTACTATAAAAGCGACGGTTGCTAATTTCTCAAGTTACCTCGGTCTTCCAGATCAGAGCTGTTCATTCTGTGGGGTATGAATCCTTTCCCCCACTGAGCCCACAACGCTCCGCCACTGACACGTACTGACTTTTTTTTTTACTTCTCGTTCGCTCCGTACCTTGACCATTGCCACTTTTGAATCAACACGAAGACTTGGCCAGAAGAGTCAAATCCCTGTTGTCATGCCTAAATAAGCACAAAGCAGGCAGCAACCCGGAGGAAGGACACCCTGCTACCATTTGGGTATGACTCCCCTCCCCACCATACCTTCCTCACTCCTTCCCACAGTTTTTTCAGAATAAATGCATTTAGTTGGAATAGATGCCCGACAATGGGTACTAGCCAAAAGCTCACACATGCAAGCGGTTATTTCAGACTTGTAGTGTTCGACAACCTTTACCTGCCCCTCGACAATTCAAATTCTAACGGCTATGCCAAATACCTTGTTAAAACTTTTTAAACTGCCACAAAAACTGTCACAGGGGAGATAAACAATCTTTAAATCAGAAAATAGCTTCTTGCCTGCTATCTTATCAGCCAACACCACCCACTTAAACAGAAAGCCTGTCTGCTGAACTGCTCCTGACAGGAACACATTTGCAGAAGACCAGGAGCTCCAAGACCTGCCTTGAGTAACAGTCTGCATCTCTCTTCTTCAGATTTACAGTCTCTTTCCAAGAGCCTTTGCCCAAACTGATCACTGTCACTTTAAAGCCAGCCAGTCACCATCAGGGGCCTTCGCAAATCTCTGCCTTTCGCTGCCCACAGCTCCTCCTTTTCTACATGAAAATTGCTTTGTGCTTCCAGGTATTTCTTCTAATCCTTACATACACACCGCTGTTTTTGTTTCCTGAAATTCTGGTTTTTTCTGGACCTATTTCTTTTTTCTTTTTTTCCCCCCCCTTTTTTTCCTTTTTTATTCTTTTTTTTTTTTTGATAAGGCTTCTCATTTGGGGAAAAAAAACCCAAACCCTTATCCCAGTTTAACTCAAATCTTCCTTCTCCCAGAGCTTGTTTTCTGGGGAAGAAGATGCATCTCTCTTCCTCTAACTGCAAATTGTGATGCTCATCATTTTATAACTCCTGATTCAGACTGTCTTTTGAAAATAACTGCGTGGCTGTCCATCAAAATACCATCTAAGTCTGGAAGCTGCAGCATAACCTGCTCTTGCTGGCAGGAGGAATATTTCAAACCCAGTCACACAAATAACAAGCACAAATGTATATAAATAAATCATTTTCTTTTTTTTTCCCCCCCTTTTTTTCCTTTTTTATTCTTTTTTTTTTTTTGATAAGGCTTCTCATTTGGGGAAAAAAAACCCAAACCCTTATCCCAGTTTAACTCAAATCTTCCTTCTCCCAGAGCTTGTTTTCTGGGGAAGAAGATGCATCTCTCTTCCTCTAACTGCAAATTGTGATGCTCATCATTTTATAACTCCTGATTCAGACTGTCTTTTGAAAATAACTGCGTGGCTGTCCATCAAAATACCATCTAAGTCTGGAAGCTGCAGCATAACCTGCTCTTGCTGGCAGGAGGAATATTTCAAACCCAGTCACACAAATAACAAGCACAAATGTATATAAATAAATCATTCAAAGCAAGGTTTTCTTCCATTGCTGATAGCAGTGAATGTTAACAGATAGAGAAAGGAATATATTTTAGCTGCTGAGAAGAACAACAGATGTGCAAAAAGTCAACATTTTCAGATCTGCAGCCTTCCGAGGTGAGCTGGGGCAGCTGACCTGGTTCACAATTTTCAAGAACTGGCAATTTTGAGCATCTAATGAATGATATTTCGGACAACACGTTCAGACTCGTTGAGCCTCATGCATGCTCGCTCTCCATGAATTACTCAGCATCTTAGAAAAATGTATCCAGAATTTTAGGAGCAAAAGTTAAAGCCTGTACTTGGAAAAAAAAGTAGCTGTTAAACCTCTGCATCCCCGTTCCTTTCCACTGAGGGATGAATAGCCCTGATCTCCCTCCTAGTGGTGGACTGTGAAAGCACAAATCCAGAGACAGCAGTAGAAAAAACCCACAAAACGTTGATGTTTCTTCAGAAAACTCTGTAGTTCAGTCCTTTATATTTTGTCCCCTTTATATTGATGTCCCTGCCCACGGCAGGGGGGTTGGACTAGATGACCTTTAGAGGTCCCTTCCAACCCAAACTGTTCTGCGATTGTGTGATTCTATGATTTTCACTGTAGTTACAGGGAATTTGAGTGCCACCAGCGAGCAGAGGGAAACTCCATTCCCACCAACACTAGCACTATCCCCTTTGAAGCCGGCAAGGTATCGGAGCAGCGTTGGGCACCAAAACACTCACACTGCCCAAAGTCTCTTTTAGCACTGATAAAAACTGAGTGAGTCCCTTCCCCGTGGTGACTGGGGATCCGTTTCAGAGAGGAATCAAAAGGAAAGGCTGCCAGCAAAAGAAAGACAGCTGGCAAATACTCGTACGGAAATCAAACATGACAAATTAGGTAGTGTGGTCTGATGGTACACGAAAGAGAGGACTCGAGGGGGATACAGGAATTGGGAGTGAAGATCATGGCGACAAAGAAAAGTCTAAAGCATTTAGACGCTACAAATGAGGGTGAGGTGAGAAAACAGACATTTGGGCTATAATTACAGGGCAAAGTTTTTCATGGATCTGCATGATTTTGAATAGTTGCTTGAAGAGTAGTCAATGTGGCAGAGGAGTGGGGTGGGGTCTTCTAACGAGGCTGGATGTAGCTCTAAAATGTAACGGAGGACTCAGTCCTGTAATATCAGATGGATGACCTGACAGCCTGCCACCTCTAAGGGCTTTTCATTGCAAAAGAGTTTAACATCCAGCCGGACAGTGCCCAAGATCCCGCTGTAGCAGCAGCAGAACATCCGTAGTCAAACGAGACGAGAAAGGGACTAATCTTGTTCCCCTCCCAGACACCACCTTCGTTCTCTGCTTCTCTTCTTTTCCTTCTTTTCTCTCTGAACAGCTGGGACATGCCCAGCTCTTCAACCAGGTACTCGTGTTTCTGTAAATAAATGTTTTCCGCTCCCTTCTTTCCTCTTATGAAACAGTTAAAACTTTCAGAAAAGTTCTAAAGCACTTTAAAGCCTATAACCTTATAAAGTTATAAGGTTCTCCTGTCCCTAAGCTCTACTGTAAAATAAGTCCACTGCACAAGCTCATTTCATTTTTAATAATTCTATATTATTGCCCCATAACTTTCCTGGTCATGAACTCCAGGCATAAAATTGAAAAGAACAAGAAGTCTGAAGACTCGTTAATGAAATGCTCTCACACAATTTCTTCACACTCCCTAATTTAGGGACAGATTCACCCCTTGGATGGATGTGAACAGACCCCGTCGGTGAATGGCACTGTGGTCATCGCCGCTGGGTTGGACCTCAGAAAACTCAAGGTGAGACGTCATTGCGGGAAAGCGTCCTCTCTGCTGTTACTTCTAAGAGGACGTAAGATTGCATGTGCATCACACAGACACACAGGCCCACTCTTGAAAATGCACCAATGGGTAAAATCAGGCTGTGAATGCTGAAGGAATAAGATATTGTCATTGTCAGGAAAAAAAAGAGCGCTCTGTGTAGCGTTAAATACAGAGAGAATTCTGTACGACCCGCTGCTGGGATTCAAACAGTGATGCAGAAGAGCAGTCTTTACCAAACCTTGCAGTGCAAATACTAGCAAGGACTATCATAGAATCATAGAATCATTAAGGTTGGAAAAGACCTCTAAGATCATCGAGTCCAACCATCGACCCAACACCACCATGCCCACTAAACCATGTCCCTCAGCGCCTCATCTACAGGTCTTTTCAATACCTCCAGGGATGGGGACTCCACCACTTCCCTGGGCAGCCTCTTCCAATGTTTAACCACTCTTTCAGTAAAGACATTTTTCCTCATGTCCAATCCAAACCTCCCCTGGCACAACTTGAGGCCGTTTCCTCTCCTCCTATCGCTTGTTACGTGGGAGAAGAGACCGACACCCCCCTCACTACAACCTCCTTTCAGGTGGTTGTAGAGAGCGATGAGGTCTCCCCTCAGCCTCCTTTTCTCCAGACTAACAACCCCAGTTCCCTCAGCCGCTCCTCATAAGACTTGTTCTCCAGACCCCTCACCAGCCTCGTTGCCCTTCTCTGGACACGCTCCAGCACCTCGACGTCCTTCTTGTAGTGAGGGGCCCAAAACTGAACACAGTATTCGAGGTGCGGCCTCACCAGGGCCGAGTACAGGGGCACGATCGCTTCCCTAAACCCCCTATCGTGGGGTTTGTCAACGGCTGACTAGTTTATATCCCAGCACAGCGACATCCCGGGGGGACGCAAAGCCACCCCACCGGCGCCGTGTCCTGGGGGGGACTCGGGCACTGCCTGGGGGAGGGGGCACGGACAGGCCCCTCTCTGCTTGCCCACCCCGGGCGTGCTCCGCGGCGGGGCATCCGCAGCACAACGGCACCTGCATCTGCGCTTCTCTTCTCGTCTGGTCTGGTCTGGTCTATACTATTCTCATTAATAAAATGGGGCTCCAGAACGGATGATCTGTAGCATCCAAGACTTACTTCTGAAATTCCATAAGCAACATCTAGAATAAAGCAGAAGGGTTTAAGTCCTCCGCTAAATTTTGAACTTGGGTTTTAAAAAGCTGGCCATGAAAGACATCTCTGAAAGGTTTCCAGGGGTTTAATTGAGATAGTGTTTTTGCACACCCATAAAAGTGTCATTTTAAAAATTGTATTTTACATCATAGTATTACAAAAATTGCATTCACGCTTATTGATTAACCAACTATAAAACCGAGTATAGATTATAAAAACTCTATAGGATTTTCCCATACAAATAAATGTTTCACGTTATTCTGTGCCGGGAACAAGGAGTTTCTAATGACAGGAGCATAACTGTGAGCATTGGCTGAACAAACATCAGGTTCATACCAAAGATAATTTATTATATTAATTACATCTTGCTTGAAACTCATAGAATGAGAGATATTGGAAAAAGTTATTTTCCTTGGAAATGGAAAACATTGACAATATTGATTAATTTTAAGTGTGGTGATAAAAATTCTTTTTTCCCCAGAAACCTGTTCTGCTTCCTTCTCTTTTTTTTCCCTTATCTTTTTCACCTTCTGATTTTAAACTTTTCATTTTAATGTTATTCTTCTATTAAGAGCAAAAAAAATTTAAAGTTGCGTTTGTTTTGTCCCTTATGACCCAACCCCTGGAAATGCAGAGCTGGTTTCTTTAATGATCCCTGTGAAGGCGGCGAGGTTGGGGTGCGCTCATGCGCTGGGAAATTTCCCGAAATACATGTGCTGGAGTAATCATTGGAATAATTGTTCTCTGAGAGTTATTTCGGTATACCCCTGCATGAACTCTTGCAATCTGAAATCATTAATTTCTCCCCATCTGGAGGTGGATTGAGCTAAATATGAAAAAATAATCATTGCAATCTGGAATAAATTTCCACAGGGGGCCTCCACTGGAATAACTTTTCAGGAATAATTAGTCCATCACTGGTCTGCTGGCAAACTTCCGAGCGCAGACAAGCCTTTATAGGGTGTTATTTAATTTATTTGCCAAGCACCATGCCGGTCAGGGACGCCAGACGACCGCAGGCTGGCGGTACCCAAAGGGGCTGTTAGGTTTGC
>NW_008794883.1:2367517-2372947 GCF_000699145.1 Aptenodytes forsteri | reverse complement strand
AAACGTGCTGTTAGGTTTGCCCAGGTGGCGCGGCAGGCCCCTGCCCGGGGGTGCACCTAAAATCCCTGCAAAGCAATCGCTCCCGTTAGAATTCAGAGTGCTTTTATTTGGTTCCTGCCCTTGTGCATCACCCACAAGTGCTTAATTTTCTGCAGTGGCTGCAGAGGGAGCTGGAGGGGACTTCCCGCTGTGATGAGCCCAGCACCGGTGACGGCAGCACGGCCGGAGCAGCGTCGTGCCCGTCCGGATCACTGCACTACCCGGGACTCCCGGTCACAGTTTGGGAGATGCTTTCTAAAGTGATTAGGGACGAAGACTGTCACCAGTGGTTTTAACTGCAAAAGCCAAATGCTACTACTTTTGGATTCCCACCACAGTAATGCCTCCACCAACCACTTCAAGAATATCTTCCATGCATTTCTCCACTTACATAAAAAAGAGCGCAGCTATATAACACCCCAGCAGGTCAGACGGGGAAAGGAAGGCCACCTCATAGGAGAGGTGGCATTTTGAAAAACAAGAGGTACCTCTACACTCATACCAGTCGTTCAGAGCTGGCAGTATAGGGGGAATATAACGCGGCACTCCACCTCATCACCCACCGACACCAACTTCGGCAGCAGGCAGGTAACCTCGAACCCACCAGGTACTCACTCACCAGCCCACCACGCTCGCCTTCCACAACCTGCATCAAGGTGGTCCGGCTGAAGGCCAGCAAGGTGGCTGGCCTTCTCTCTACAAAACAATTAAATTACCGGGAAGGACAGTCATGGGTCACCGCAGTGATGAGAGACTGGTTAAGAGATGCTAGGAAGCAAGAAGGCACCGTGAGACTCGTTCTTGCTAAGCTGGCAACTCTTGCCATTTAGCAGAAGCTGCCAGAGTTTCTGGGTTGAAATGCGTGGGATTGGGGACCGTAAAACCGCCGGAGATTTGGAATCCTTTACGAAAACAGAGTGATGCTAAATTATCCCTCAGACTGCTGATCTCTGGATTTGAGGATGCAAATCTGAGCTTTCCTGCACGCTTGTCTCCTCTGGAAACCTCTGAGAAGACGTCACCGTTGACAGGGGGAGGCAAGTGCTTATTTTTTTACTACAAATTTCCCCCTGATGCAAATGTCAATATAATCATTCAGAGACTAAAATCTGTCCCGAGACAGGAATCAATACTGTTCTAAGCCTCATTCACGGAGGATGAGTACGTGCTGAAGTAGTCCATAACGGATCGGCTGTTGGCAGTGTATCGTCTGTCAGCAAAACATTTCGGAAATATTTCTCTCACACCCCATACCAAGCTATGTATGAGATCGTTGTTCATTATACAGGTACAAGAAGACTCTTTTTATTTTTTTGAACTTACAAAACAGATGAAGAAAACCTGAGGATTGATAAAGGTTATTTGCTGAGCTGGACATGCACTCAGAAATTTGTTTTATATCATTTTACATGGTAGTAAACATTATTCCATCTGCAGGATACAGTGTGGGTTGGATTGAACTTGTCCTTCAGTCCTCAGCGTGAAACTTTTCCGAGTGCCTTTTGGTATGGAGGCAGGGCGGCGCCCGCGGGAGGTGCCTGGCAATCACGCCTTACTCAGCCTCATGCTAATGCAATTCCCTTGTGTGTTACTTTCCAAGCTCATGTTCAGCTGCGTGAGCAGATATTAACAAGTCAAAAATATAAAAATATTTAAGAGGCGGCATACCCATTTTGCTCTTTAGTACCTTCAAGAAAGCCACGGGGCTCCAGCTGAAGTTGGGAGCAGGAACGCGGAACGGGAACCGCTGATGGGGTCAGGCGGAGAGAAACTTTTCAGCCCCACGGATACGATGCATCAGTGAGAGCTCGACGAGTCCAACCACCAAACCCCGGGAAAGGCATCGCCTCCCTGTATCTCAGACTCGCCGCAGCCGAGAGGCGTGACGCACGTGGTACGTTTGCTTTACCAGTGGCTCATTTTCCACTAATATTTGTAAATCACGGAAACAATTTCTTGGTCCTCAGGCCGTTGTAAGAAGGTGCACAGCATTTCTGGCTAAGCTGGGCTTGACAAATGCCCTTTTAAATTCTTTTCGGTGCTCCTACCTTCCCAGAGGCACCTAAACCTGCAAAACAGGTCGGTGGGAACTCGCCGTTTAAGGCAGGTAATGCGGTGGATATTGCCTCCGCGCTGATAGGGGGGTTTCTACCTCAAATGATCTACCGCTGCAGTCATCCAGCAAATGCATATTGCTGCCTAATCCCGAACTGATTGAGTTCCCATTTTTCCGACAGCCTTGTCTCTACCTGAAGAATTTGCTGGTATTATCCCTGCTTAGTGCAGTCGTATTTTTAAAAAGAGCATTTTACGAGAGTGGAAGGAATATCAGGGACCCAGCAAAGCCCTTTCTGGGGCAGCATTAGCGGTGCCGGGCCGAAGGGAAGCAGAGCACGTGCAGGCAGGGCGCAGGCAGAGGCAGGACAGACGGACACCGCGGGCGCCGGCCGGCGGGGAGGTCGCAGCAGGTTGAGCGGAGCAAAACGCCTACGAGAAGCCTTTAGTTCGTAACGTTTCTGGGAAGGCAATGAGGTAATTGCTGAAAGGTTTAGGTAAGGTAAGTGCCATAAGATTAAAGAAGAAGAGCTGAACAGAGTGCAGGCAGGGCGCAGGCAGAGGCAGGACAGACGGACACCGCGGGCGCCGGCCGGCGGGGAGGTCGCAGCAGGTTGAGCGGAGCAAAACGCCTACGAGAAGCCTTTAGTTCGTAACGTTTCTGGGAAGGCAATGAGGTAATTGCTGAAAGGTTTAGGTAAGGTAAGTGCCATAAGATTAAAGAAGAAGAGCTGAACAGAACAGTACTTATAAAAAGAAAAAAAAAAGCCCCCAACATTTGTAGAGCAGAAATCTTTACAAGTATTTTGTATGACAAACTCTACCTCCAGAAGCACAGAAAGCCATATGGGTACAGAGAAAAAAACAACAGAAGAGTCTTTCACATGCAAGTTGAAGGTCACTGAATCTGTGAATTTGGTTAGAATTGGATAAATATCATTGGTTAAAAGAGAAGAGAGGAGAAATTTGGAAATATTGCACAACTCACTTTGATATTTTAACCAAATATTCAAAACCTTCACTCAGAAGAGATTTCATCTTTTAATTTAGTTTGGTTAAACGTCGTAAAGAGCAGAGCCACCTGGAAACAAAATGTTTTGGAGCAAAGTGCTTATTTTTCAAGCAAGAAAAATATGTTTTCATTGTGGGTCTACTAACATTTCAGTGGGTAGTGTGGGTGACACTGAGCAGTTAAATCTGTTTGCAGAGGCTCAGTGAAGACTTTGGGCATCAGAAAATATTAAGCAGCTACCCTTTAAAATACAGCGAGTGTAAGACGCTGCTTCAGTTACTTTTGTGTTGTCGGCTCGGGTGCAGCTGAACTCCCGAAAACCTCGATAGATAGCTAAATACTGATTGTCAGGAAGCTGGGAGTTCTGCGGCTCGCTGCAAACTAAAAAGCCAAACTAAAAATGCCGCCTGCAGAAGCACAGATGTGTTGTAGGGGCTCCTTCCAACTGGACGCGCCAAGGAAACAACCAAAAGCTGCCTGAACCCTGGCCGTCCGTCCTGTTACGTAGTCATGGCGTCAGTCACCGGGCGGTTGCACGAGCAGGCTCTGGCTGTGAGAAGGAGTACTTTTAAAAAGAAAAAAAAAAGCCCCCAACATTTGTAGAGCAGAAATCTTTACAAGTATTTTGTTTATGACAAACTACCTCCAGAAGCACAGAAAGCCATATGGGTACAGAGAAAAAAACAACAGAAGAGTCTTTCACATGCAAGTTGAAGGTCACTGAATCTGTGAATTTGGTTAGAATTGGATAAATATCATTGGTTAAAAGAGAAGAGAGGAGAAATTTGGAAATATTGCACAACTCACTTTGATATTTTAACCAAATATTCAAAACCTTCACTCAGAAGAGATTTCATCTTTTAATTTAGTTTGGTTAAACGTCGTAAAGAGCAGAGCCACCTGGAAACAAAATGTTTTGGAGCAGAGCGCTTATTTTTCAAGCAAGAAAAATATGTTTTCATTGTGGGTCTACTAACATTTCAGTGGGTAGTGTGGGTGACACTGAGCAGTTAAATCTGTTTGCAGAGGCTCAGTGAAGACTTTGGGCATCAGAAAATATTAAGCAGCTACCCTTTAAAATACAGCGAGTGTAAGACGCTGCTTCAGTTACTTTTGTGTTGTCGGCTCGGGTGCAGCTGAACTCCCGAAAACCTCGATAGATAGCTAAATACTGATTGTCAGGAAGCTGGGAGTTCTGCGGCTCGCTGCAAACTAAAAAGCCAAACTAAAAATGCCGCCTGCAGAAGCACAGATGTGTTGTAGGGGCTCCTTCCAACTGGACGCGCCAAGGAAACAACCAAAAGCTGCCTGAACCCTGGCCGTCCGTCCTGTTACGTAGTCATGGCGTCAGTCACCGGGCGGTTGCACGAGCAGGCTCTGGCTGTGAATGTTAATTGTTACATTTTATTAGTCTTATAGTTAAGATCGTGTGTGCAAATAATTACAAGTTTATGGCCGTTTCCGTCGGCCCCTCGTGGCTTGCTGCTGCGGCAGAGGCAGGGCGGTGGGAAGCCTCTGCCCCTTGCTAGCAGGGGGCAGCGGGACGGCGGGGAAAGGGGAGGCCGGAGAGCACAGGTCGCTGTGCGAGGTGCGGGACGCGGCTCTTCGGAGACGTGCCGCCGCTTGATTTAAATCGAGAACCGCCTTGCTTTCCAACGGCTTCAAAAACAACCTCAGCTGAAGCCTGTTGGAGTCAACTGATTTTTTCCTTGATTTCAGAGGGCTGTGAATCAGACTCTCTGTGTACCGCTGTCAATATAATTGAAACAGTAAAGCCTTGTATTTCTCCAAACATTTCTATTTTTAGACCTCAAGGTACTTTGCATCGAAGGGCCGAGGTCCTTTGGTGGAATTTCAGCAGAATGGGGACATTTAAGCCCAGAGCTGAAGCCTTTGGCATATCTGACCATCTACCCTACCTACCGTCCTCCCTCCCTCGTGTAGGCTTTTGTAGGGAACTGGTTGATGGCTTTCCCGCCCAAGAACATGTACCGCAGAGTGACGCTAAAGCAGGATTACAGCTTAATTTCTAGAGCTGGATTTATACGGCACGTCCCAGAACAGTCAATACGCAGGTCACAAAAGTCAGACAACCGTAATTCTGGAAAAGACTGGGAAAAAAGGGGCGTTCAACACACTGAACTTCGGCGGCTGCTGCTGCCTAGCGCCCGGAACTTCTCCGTGGGCCACCCCTGGGAGCAGCTATTCCTGCCCCGAGCTCCGGGCGCCCCGGCTGCCCGCGGGTGCTCTGCGGGCAGGATAAACCCATTTTTCTTCCCGGGGCTCTTTCAGCCCGACCCCCGGGGCCGGTCCCACGGAGGGGG
>NW_008794883.1:2356163-2367459 GCF_000699145.1 Aptenodytes forsteri | reverse complement strand
GGCGGTCAGCAGCCGGGCGCATCGGTTGAGCTGCACCGACCTCTAGAGGCTTCGGCCCCAACTGCCTCCCTCCAGCGCCGCCCGGGCAGCGGCCGGCCCGGGGGGCGGCAGCGATTTTCCCCGGGGAAGGGAAGGGGTTGGACGGGATGGGGCGGGGGACACACACACACACACACCCCGGTGCCCGTTCCTCCTCCTCCGCTCCCTCTCGCCCGCTGTCCAGCCCCTCTCCCGCGGGGGGCCGCGGGCAGCGGGTGCGGGAGCCCGCGACAGCGTGCAGCAGCCTGCGGGGAGTCACTTGTAATTTTTCGTTGCACAAATGGGGAAATCCGTAAGATTCCCCTGGGGAAACCTAGGGACAGGCACCTGCCTGCGATGCTGCAAGTGCCTGGACACCTTGTCTGGCCAATTTATTTGTATCCTGTTGGAAAAAATAGGTACCATCCCTCCCCGGTCCCAGGCGATGTGTTGCCATGCACCCTGCTCGTTGCGGGTCACTTGTAATTTTTCGTTGCACAAATGGGGAAATCCGTAAGATTCCCCTGGGGAAACCTAGGGACAGGCACCTGCCTGCGATGCTGCAAGTGCCTGGACACCTTGTCTGGCCAATTTATTTGTATCCTGTTGGAAAAAATAGGTACCATCCCTCCCCGGTCCCAGGCGATGTGTTGCCACGCACCCTGCTCGTTGCGGGGGGGGTGGACCTTTAAAGGTCCCTTCCAGCCCAAACTGTTCTGTGATTCTACGATTCTATGATCCCTCTTTTAAGTAGATGTCCAGTTTAGACTACTTGATCGTTAGCATTTAATTGATTTCAGGACCAATGCATGAATGCAGGTTTTAACAGTGAATGTGGACCTCTCATCCAAAGCTGCACGAAGCACCTGAACGAAGAAGCTACTAACACTGGAAATTCACTGAAGATGCGACCAGTGATGCATCAATGAAGCGAGCTCAGCTTTAATGGAGAAGTCATTAAACTTTCGACATAAAAGCTAGGAAAAAGCCAATCTTTCTGGTGTAGATATAAAAACGAAAGCGTGTACCTAGGTTCTTCTGAAGTCAATGAAAAAGCAGCTGCTCATTTCACCGAGGTGTATTTTAGCAGAGAACTTGAGCACCCCCAAAAGACGATTGCATTATTTTTAAGCAACATCTGCCTCAAAAGACAGGCGATGTGAAAGATGATGCATACTCACACACCGAAACACCTCCTGCATCCCTGACACCCCTCCCTCTGTAACGACCACTGCTGCTGTTCTCAGGAGGGGCGCACAGCGTCGGTGCCGTTTGCTCCACGACCCAGCGCATGCTTTTTTCTAGAAGGTGGCAATGTATTCTGCACCATGGCTTTTCTCAAGCTGGCTTTTGGGCTTAATCCCCAGCCAAACCGCAAAGGAAGGAGAAGGGAGAGTTGAGCATTTTGCTGCCTGAGAAATAACCCCAGCTCCTTGAGAACACAAAGGAAGAACTACTTATATAGAGCACCTGATTTTGGTTTGGTTGTATTAAAGAGGCTGCTTCAGATTTAAAGGGGATCTTAATTTCTCTTTAAGTGTGCCCAGTGAATCTCTACGGTCTGATCCTGGCAAATAGAGTATACCCATGGGAAGTCTGCAGCTACCCCTATGTATGAAATACAAGCCACTTCTATGCACAAAATACACTATAAATATTGTATTCAACATACAAGTGATTGCCTAATTTAGACCATATTTTAGTTCCTCCAAGGACGAAACGTTAAGGCAGGTGACGTAAACAAAATCCAAATAACCGCGGAGGGGAGATCTGGGTGAGTTTTGGTCACAAACAGTTCTCCGGTCAGCAACCTCCAGTTTATCCAGGGCAGAGCTACAAACAGGAGATGGCGGCAACTGTTTGGTTCCTCCTTCATTCAAGGATGCTGACCTAAACTGCTGATCTCACATTAAATACAGCTATTTCATAAAGGTACCTTTAACGGCTTACTTTACAAAGCAGTCCTCGATCGGGATGGGGGAAGAGAGAGGAGGAGGAATCCCAGCGACTGATGAAGGGAACCGACTCACCTTTTAAGGAACTGTAGCAACTAAATAACCTGCATGAGTTGCAAAGCATATTTATTACCAAAAAGTTCAACATAAACCAGCAGGTGAACACGTCCCTGCTGGAAAGAAAATCAGAAACGAGTGTTGTAATGTGTACACAGCAGGCAGGTTTAATGCTCTGGGAGGAAAACTCCGCTTGCACAGAGATGCACTCACTCACGTGCCAGAAGTTTGCGGGCAACCTAATCACACCCTTCCTCCCTGCACATACTTGGTGGCAGAGGTAGAGCGAGCTCTACAGTGAGGCAGGGAGAAGGGACAGAAAACTTTCACGAAGCACATTTCGTGTTTGCCAAGCCTTTAATTCTTACAATACGCGAAGGGAATCGCAACTCGCGGAATGGGATTTGCAAATTGCTGTCTGCATGCAAGAGATGATCTCTACCTGGTACGACACGATCCTGGAGTTACCTTAATGCTCAGAGACATCGTTTCACTCCTTATAATGCAACGCGGTTGTGGTGGCTAAATCAGAGAACGCAGCTGAGCAGAAAGTGACACCGATGGAACGGCAGCAGCTTGTCAAGAGAAACAAGAAGTTCCCTTTCCCACCCCCCTGCAAATAAAGGGGCTGCTGAGCCCTCGGCTCAGTCGTCTGCTCTGCAGATGGGAAGAGCTAATCCTTGGATCCAGGCGGTGCTTTGGGTGTTCTTGGTCCAGTGAATACTGAGAAAATAGAGGAAAACAGTGGTTTCGAGCTAGTTGTGAGTTTGTTTTTGAAAGCGGCTGGCAGACTTGTGAACGTGTACAGGCTGGGTGTCAGAGCCCTGGGTGCTGTGAACTTTCAGAGTTCTTCGAATAAGAAAGGCTCCTTCCAGTAGGAACGGAATCATTCGTACTTTCTTGTTTTGATGCCTGCTTCTGTATGAAAAAGTGCATTCAGAATTTTACATAGCTGCAGCTTACATTGTTTGTCAAATTTATTCATGACAGCATAAAGCTAAGTGACGCTGAGAGTACTAAAACATTAGCCAAAATTATTAATAATCTACTTTCTTAAGGGCATAAGAGAATGATGAAGGTTGTTAACGATAAATTCAAATTCAGTTGGACTATGGCGAGGTACTGTACCGGAGAGCGTGCCCTCCAGCACCCTGCCCGGCCAAGGTCTGAGGGAAACAAGCTTGCTCGCAGCAGCAGTGAGGCGGACAAGGAACCTGAAAAGTCTTTTCCCGTTCTCCCTCCTGCAGCGACAGACTGCCGTCGTTAGCACGGCAGGCAGAATAGGGAAGATCACTGCTTTTACATGCCCAGAGGTAAATTCCTTCAACCCAGTTTTTACTAGAGTTATTTCTCTCTCTCCCAGAAAAAAAAAGATGGAAAAAAAAAAATGTTGTTTAATGATCTTTTGCAACTGAAGAAGCATCAAACCATAAATCTCTCCTTCCTTCCCCCAAACGCACCAGCAGTTCTCAGGCAGCCCCTCAATCCCAGGTCCCTCCAGCGGCAGGTGGTGACCCGAGCACTAAGCTATAGCATGCCACGCTTCCTCTCTTCTGGCCCCGGAATTCGGCATTATTTTCTCAAAAGGGGGCTGGCTTTAGTTGGGAGCCCAAGGAACGTCCCTGTGGAGCGCATGAAATGAGGGTTAGCACATACCGAGGGGCGGGGAGGTGTCGGGATGTAGAATCCCGTATCTTGAATAACCCGTAGCCACCACCATCCCCACCACCCGTTAACCAGCGAAGCCATTTAATCCCTGTGCAAAAGGTAAGAGCAGGAGCGGCCCAGGACAGGTGCGATAGATCCACCGGGGTTTGGAGCGATGCCCTTCCCTCTCGGCGGTCTTGCTGATTTCCAGATAGAAAAGTATCACTAAACCCAGAAAATCGTTCCATTCCAAGCTGCTCCAAGGATCACTAAGCCACCACTGTAGTGGATTAATACCCATCTTTTTAGTACCAAAATACCATCTTACTGCCAACGGGTGAAAGAAAGGCTTCCGGCAGAACCACGATTTTGACAGAAAGGTGACGAAAGCATTACTGGAAATTCTTTTGTCAAGTTTGAGTCCAAACTTTGGCGACTTCTTGGGTTTTAATACAAAGCTTTCAAGTTTTGACAGAGAACATCTTTTCATTAAAAGGGAGAGGCATTTTCTTCCTCCAAGGCTTTTCAGCTACCTTCAGTCACGGTGGTTACCCCCTAAAAAAAAAGTGACACGAGACATCACCAAGAAATAAAACGACGTGTTAAATAGCGTAGCAACACGTCATAGGAGCTGCGACAGCCGGCATGGCTTTCTGCACCCACTTGGGAGGCGCTGAAGCACGATCAGGGGCAGCGCAGTCCGGACACGCAGTACCGGAGGTTTTGGGTGCAAGACCAGGACAACCCCCGGCCCCGAGGGCATTAAGTGTTAATATTGGTGTAACGAACAGCAAAAAACTACACGGCACAGCTAAACAGTTACTATTAAGAGTAACCTTTCTTCTGAAAGAGCTGTATCTGCTTTTTGCTCTTACATGAAATATTTTAATGGGGAAGAGCCTTTTAAAGCCACTTCTGTGCCGGTTTTATTGCACTTCAACACACAGCCGTGTGGAGAGTAATGTCCTGGCATTTTCATCCCTAAAATGAGACTGCATTGGACAGCTACGCAGGAGGAGTCACTCACATCCCCGCTCATGAACTCTTTGATCAGTAATTAGGCAATACAACTCTGGAATTAGAACAAGTAAAAACTGTTCTTAAATTCAACTAATTATCAATGGTGATGTGTTTTCACTCATCTTCACTCAAGTTCTACTTCATGAGTTTTATCTGTCAAACCCTTAACTCGTGTTCTGAAAAGTTACTGGGTAGCGCAGCATACACACACTCCCAAAAAGCAATCTTCATGAAATCCATCAAATAATGATTATTTGTTGGGAACGTGGCTTCCTTCCAAGTTCACAGAAGCCTGTTAGTAACAGGCTCCATTCTTTCCTTGGGGAGAGAGTTTGATCGCTCCCCAGTCTGTGACCCGGCTGGAAAAGACCAGATCCATTATTCTCTTTTATTCTGCCCAACTATAAGCTGAAGGAAGCTACTTCAGGAAAAAAAAAAAGATGATTTGTCTTGATTCCCAGCCCGCACCCGTCCCAGGATTAATCCTGCAGTAAGATCACCTGTCTCCCCTTTCCCTCTTGCGATCGGTACTGTGTGGACAGAAGAAGGACTCCAGAGGCGATGGAAAAGCTCCCCCGCCGTGGGCTGCGGAGCAGAATGATGCGTTACTCGTCACGGAGAAGCAGACATTATTCTAACCTTGGAACTGCTCTGACCTGCCAGGCAATTTAGTCTTTAAGTCCCCAGGGAAGTCAAGCAAACCTGCTCAGTTTTTTTTATTATTTCTGAGTTTTCTGATTAACTGTGCGAGACCCAACTCATGTCACAGAAATTTTGCAGTGCCGTAGGCCATCCTGGTGTCCTAACTGCTTCGCCCAGGCAGACAGAAACAAGCCCAAGTTTCGGCACCTGCTGCGTTCGGCACTGGAGACACTTTCTTTACAGTCTCACTTCGACCTCAAAGCAGAACTCCGTAAAGTCATGCCGGCTACTTATTTTTGACAGTCTTCTTTCTCAGAGGAAATACGCAACTGTCCTTCACCTCGGCTGAAAAATCCGCAACTGCTCCCCAGTTCAGACAGACTTCCTGAGGCGGTGCTCTGGGCAGAGACAGTACTCGCTGATAAACGCTTTTCCCAGCCTATCCAGTATCTGGCCAAGGGAACACTGAAACATGAGCAGGGACATTCTTTGGTTACTCTATCCACAACACAACACAGTTTTCAACTGCTTGGAATATAATCATTTATTTATCTTTACAGTGATGACTGAAGAATGTACAGGTGTTTTCACCCATAGGTATAAAAATCTGTTTATATACAGAGTCACAATAATCTTTAATTGGGAAATCATTCTGTTCTCCTGATCCATCCTTACTAAAAACCACAGGAAAAACAAATATTTAGTACAGGCAATATAATTCCAGTAGGTTTGCAACCTGGCATCAAAAGCTCAGCTTTAGATTAAGGGTAACGTTCGATACTTAAAAAAGGACTTTAAGTCATAGGACACAAAATAAAGTTGCTTTTCAAATAAGATATATACATCAAAAATAGGAGTCTAAAAAAGGCATTGGTTTTAATGCTATTAGAAAGCTATATAAATGTGCATGGGTCCATTTCTTCTTATAACGAAAGACCGAAGGAGAAAGTGCCTCTGTCTTTTAGGAAGTTCCTCCCGGGACAAGTCAGTTAAAAGTACCTGTAAAAGAGAAAGAAATCATCCCTTTTGGAAAAGCAAAGGCTGATGGTTGCATCAGTTAGAATGACTTTGTTGGAGCAGTTACAGCCGTGTTTCAGTTCCACGTTAAGAGCACACCATAAACAGCTGGTAAGCGGGTAACAAAAAGTTAATACAATGTACGTGGCTACTCAGTTGTCAGGAGTCCCACCGACGCCTAGTTACCTTTCCATTAAGCACAACCCGCATACCCAACACGCTTTTAGCATCCAGCCTCTTTCACCTCGTCCCCTCCGGCACATTACCCAGGCTTCTGCAGCACTTCACTTAAATCACTTTCTGAATTCTTGCTTTTTAAATACAGCATAATGCGTACATAAAAAGTTTCTTAATATAAAAAGATCATACTGGAACGTTATTCTGTACAAAGGAAAAACAAAACCTTGCCTCTTTCAAGCTATTTCACGTTAACTAATCCACTTACGCAAAAATCTTGCTCAAGTCTGTAATTAAAGCCACCAGGGCAAAAAAAGCAGTTTTACAGAACACAGCCAACACATGTACATTTACATGTACACTGGCTACGTACATGTAAATAGGTAATGAGTTCACAAGTTGGTGAAACTCAAGGTCTACTGATCTGACTGATTTCTGCAGAGAACCACAGTACCAGTGCAAAACTAAATAAATGTATGACTCCATTACAAAATAATTATTTTATGCTAAATTAAAAAAATCAGATTGACAATTTGATTCTAAAATGGCAAAGGTTTGAAATTTCACATCTTAAACCATTGTTCTTTCTTGACTTCCTTTAAAGTTATCCATAATTAGACTCTTACAGGAGAAATACTCGGGGATTAAGAGTTTAATAGTAAATAGCTGTAACTTTAAGTAATTAAAAGATTCCAGTAGCCTGGAAAACATCGAGATTACTGGCCTGTTAAGTGGACTAAACAACACTGGCAAATAGCTCTGTCCACAACTTAGAGATCAAATGTCCCTTTATGTTGCACTGACACTGTAAGTAATAAAAATGACTGTGCATTAGAAACATGAGTATTCAGGGGCTGGTGGGTACATTATAAACACATTTTCTTTCCGATTATAAGAATTTGCTCAAGCAACACACCCTTGTATCTGAAGCACTAACCTAGCGCGCAGTCCAGACACTGAGTGCAAAAATAACAGCTGGCTGTCGGGTGCACCAGGCTCACCTTCTTCATACAGGGGGGAGCCAAAATGCCATGGAATTACCACTCTACGCTATGGGTTGAATACCAGTTTGAATGTTCAGCAGCCTTGCTAAAGCAGGTCACAGCCTGGAAACTTCCATCCCATGTCTGCAAGTTACCTGAACGTAGTATTCATAGTTGTATAAAAGCTAACTCCTTTGTGTCTGTCAAATAGGAAATACATATGTTCTTTTCCCTTGTGGGTAGTAACTCCAGAACTAAAAAATGAAATTAATTCCTTTAAAATTACACAACCATCTCCAGACAGAATTCTTAGTTGTTAAAACTTCTGCTAACTCCTTATGAAAAGGCCAGATCTCAAAGCTGTGCGCTTTCATAAATGAGCGCTACGAGCTCAATGGAAACAAGAGAATGAATTGCCATTCTTCTGCAGATGATTAAAAGAGAAAGATTTTTTTAAGAAAGTGTTTGGCAAATCCACAGATCAGTACTGTAAAGAGGTACAAAATACACGAAGATGCCTTGGAAAATTAATTTGTAGAGGTATTATCCATTTAAAAATAAACAGAGAAGTTTCAGGAACTTGTTGTGTAATTTTACTAAATTAAATTTTGAAGAACAGAAAAAGGCCAGTTACTTTGATTGCCTTACCCCAGTTTCACATCAAGTATTAAGTGCCAGAAAATATACCTGCAATCGTTTCTAGAGACTGGGCCCTTGCTGTAAAGGATAAAAAACACTGGTTTTTCCTCCCTGGTGATCTGTGTAGCATCTAATGCGAGGATATTCATGTCTATATATGCAAAATCAGCCTACTGTTCTGCCAATACAGTGCATGTCAGCTAACATACGTGTGGGGAGACAGCAGGACTGCTTGTGTGTGATATGCTACTGTCCACTGAATGACTGCTGAGTGATGGCCCGGCTGAGACAGGTAAATCTCAGAGCGTGCCTCCAGGAGATCTGACTCACCTGATTTCTTTTTATGCTTCATCTCCATTATCCATTTCTACATCTATATCTTTTGTTGTATCAGCCGCTCGTGACAAAATGTCTGCCATTAGTGCTTCCTCCAGTTTTTTGCGCACTTGTTGCACCCGCTCTTCTTGTTTTCTGAAGGGAGAGAAGGGAAGAAGGGGCACAAACGTCAATCCTTCAAGTATACTAGTAGGCTGGGAGCATAATACTGGCATAAACAATGACCCAGAACTGGTTTCTCAACTCTTATTTTAACTTAGAACAGAATATGATAGAACAGTTCCCGTTGGAAGGGACCTACAATGATCATCTAGTCCAACTGCCTGACCCCTCCAGGGCCTACCAAACATTAAAGCATGTTGTTAAGGGCATTGTCCAAATGCCTCTTAAACATTGACAGGCTTGGGGCACCGACCACCTCTCTAAACTCTTGTTTACTAGTTCTATTACCTTTGCACCTACACATGCACACAGACAGTGCTTGGTGCTAAAACTGAGAGTACTCTGAGCCAGAAACCTCGCTGGTTTAGCATGCATGGTTTACTTTGCCTTGTACAGAGACAGAAGGATTCAGTGTGACATACGATCTTCCACTCTCAGATTAGATACTTGAAAGGACCAAACAGAAAGTTAATGGAGCAATATCCCACTGGACCATCTTTGTCAGACTGGCTTTTTTCTTTTGTTCTTTTTTTTCTTTTTTGGCAGAGACATTTTAGGGTAGATCACTGAAAATCATAGCAGGAGATTCCCGTCATGAGCATTGTAAAGGAGAGCTGAGGCAATCTCTCTCTCTCCCAATGTAAGGGTGTGTACACCAGGAGCACCTTCACAGGACGGTGGGACACTGAGTCGGTTTCTAAGTGCTCAAAGAACCAACTCCAAGTCCCACACAGAGCGTGTGCAGGGGAAGAACCTCAAGGAGATTCACTGTTTCCATTTATTTATTTAATTACTCCCACCTATCTATTCAGTCTTACCTACTAGTCAGTGATGCATTTAAGATGGCAGCAACTTCTGCTGAAACAAAGATTTGTTTCCCTGGGGAAAGTTAATTCAGAAATATTACCTTGATATCAATACAAATTTAAGATATTTTGACTCAATGTTTAGTTTGGAAGGTAATATTTAGCCTTCAAATGTTACCAGAAAACAAGAAGTCCTCTTTTGAAGTTTTCCCAAGAGAACACAAATTTTGCATCAGACCCAGTGGTTTTTTACATGAAAATCCGCTTGTTCTATCAGCTGTGTTTTCAAAAAAAAAAAAATCTTGAAGCAAAACATATGCTTAAAAATGGCCAGAACTCATCAGAAGCAGGCACAGGAAAACACTCGTTAGTGCCGCAAACTCCCTGTGGCTATTTAGGATGGCAGGACAGATACAAAGAATATCAAATCTTAGAAGAGCAGGAGTGATATTCAACATGCTCCACAGAAGCCTCTGAGGAGCACCAGCCTTGAAGGCTATTCAGTTCTACGGCTGCAACCACTACTAGCACTCCCTAAGTACTTCAGAGGAGGCTGTCTGCTTACAGAGATAGCAAAAGGAAGAAAAAAAATGAACAAGCTAGCAGTTCAATACAGAACTTGTTTTCTATCTTCCAGCTGTTTTCTATCCTTGTTTTCTATCTTCAATATACAGCGTACTGTCCCAGAGCTGTTAACTTTCAATGCCTAGAGAGTGATCATTCAAACCCTGGGGCAGAGAACCGAGCAAAACCAAAGATGCCTTATCTTTTGCAGAACCTGTGTGACAAAGGAGAAATAAAAGTCAGAGTAGCAAATCCAGTATTTGTTAATGGAATGAAAATGATCCCAACAGCGCACACAAGCTGAAATACAATTTTTTTAAAAATCAGTAATAAAAAGTTGTCACCATCTCACTGTTGGAATACACTATGAACTGGCCAAAGATTATGGAAAATAAATAGTTTAAGCGTATTTTATTTTTCCCCTTTTTGGCTTTAGAATTTTGACTTTAAGACAGTAGGATCTTTCCACAATCCACAGCCTACAAACTCCATCGTAACAGACTTCAGACTACAGTTAATCATAGAATCATAGAATACGAGGTTGAAGGGACCTCAAGGATCATCTGGTCCAACCGTTCTCAGCAAAACCACGGTCTAGACAAGATGGCCCAGCACCCTGTCCAGCCGAATCTTAAGTGTCCAGCATTGGGGAATTCACCGCTTCCCTGGGGAGGTTATTCCAATGGCTGATTGTTCTCATTGTGAAAAATTTTCCTCTTGTGTCCAGTCAGAATCTCCCCAAGAGTAACTTGTACCTGTTACCCCTTTTCTTTTCCATGTGACTCCTTGTAAAAAGGGAGTCTCCATCTTCTTTGTAGCCACCCTTTAAATACTGGAACAATGTGAAAGGGTCTCCCCTAAGCCTTCCCCTCTCAAGGCTGAACAAACCCAGTTCTCCCAGCCTTTCCTCATATGGCAGGCTTCCCAGTCCTTTGATCATCTTTGTGGCCCTTCTCTGGACCCTCTCCAGCCTGTCCACATCTTTTTTGTACAGCGGGGACCAAAACTGAACACAGTATTCTGGGTGCAGCCTGACAAGTGCTGAGTAGAATGGGGTAACAACTTTTTTATCCCTGCTGGTGATGCCCTTGTTGATGCAACCTAGTGTCCTGTCAGCTTTCTTTGCCACAGCAGCACACCGTTTGCTCATATTGAGCTTGCTGTCCACCAGGGCCCCCAGGTCCCTTTCCACAGAGCTGCTCCCCAGCCGAGTAGATCCCAGCTTGTGCTGCACTCCTGGATTATGTTTTCCCAGGTGCAAGACCTTACATTT
>NW_008794883.1:2354637-2355781 GCF_000699145.1 Aptenodytes forsteri | reverse complement strand
ATTTGCCCTTGGTGAATCCGTGCTGGCTTTTTCCAATCATGTGCTTCATTTGACTTGTGATAGACCCCAGGAGGATTCGTTCCATAACTTTCCCAGGGACTGAAGTAAGACTGATGGGCCTATAATTTCCTGGATCCTTCTTTAAGCCCTTCTTGTAGATGGGGGTGACGTTAGCTTTCTTCCAGTCTTCTGGGACGTCCCCCGATCTCCACGACTTTTCAAAGATTATGGAGTCATACAGTTAATAGCCATTTACACCAGCAGATCCCTTCCCTAGATTCCTGGTGGTTCCTTACTCAGGGCTAATTTAGGCTATGATAATAAATACAAACATCTAATGACAGCGTTTTTTAAAAAGTGCCTGAATGACCAAATCAGAGAGAAGAAAGCTGCTGGAATATCTTTATATATAAAGCTCCCCTTTAGAGTGCGAAGAACATTCCAATGAACTAAAACACAGTAAGGACGCTTCCCTTCTCTTACAAAGAATGGATCAAGAATGAAACGTAAATGTTCCTTGAACATGGTTCTGGTCACTGGGCATTTTAAGTGTATCTCATGGAAAAGTCCTGAAGTATCACATATCCAGTGAAGATACGGGAAATCATCAGTCCTCCCTTTGCCAATAAGTCGCAGGGCATTTATACAACCTTACCCACTCAGTAACCTGAATTAAGCCACGAACAGCTGAGCTAGGAGAGAAAGGAGGCCCATTCCAGGCTGTGAATATTTCGTAACATCAATGTGTATCAGAGAATGCACTTGCCAGAAAGCACACAAAAAATTAATCTGGAACATCCTTTCTTTCTTGGTGCTACAAGGCCCTCCCCTGCTTTGCTCTTCAGTCAGTCTGTTGTCCAGACATGGAATCTAACATAAAGGCCAGCAAGTATCTTATATATCAACTTTGAGCTGTCGGGCACAAAACAATCATAAGCTTTACCACCTCATTAGGCTCTTTTATTCGAGATCTTCTTTTAAATGTACTTAACTATGTTGATAAAGTTTTGAAAAACTTATATGCTGAAGCATAAGTTCAGCCTGTCCTAGATTTCAGAATCGTTATCCTGATTTGTAACAAGCTCCCTCCTACCATCTCAGACATATGACTGTAGTATTTAACTCTCACGATGCACGGAAGTGA
>NW_008794883.1:2325966-2354488 GCF_000699145.1 Aptenodytes forsteri | reverse complement strand
GGAAGCCCCAGCCAGTTTTCTGTATCTCGGACCAGCTTCTGTTATTAAGGGCCCAGGTTCGCTATTACAGTGTATGTGGCCTTCTCCGGAGGTTACTCCCAGGTCTTGCGTCCCAAACCCACATGAAGACATAGCTTTCCCCAGTTATCTCATTTCCAGATTTTCAGCCAGCCAGTTGATCTCCCAGGGAGCAACAGCCAAAATATAATTCACAGCACTCCCAGTCCTGAAGAGTCTGGTCTTCTAGCAAACAGATTTTTTAAGTATTAAAACCATAGCTCTTTTTATACAAGTAATATGACTTTTAAAGCCTGTGAACTACCAAGAGCAAATGTTTAAGAACCAACAGCAAGAAAACACTACTAATAAAAAGTGCTCATATTTAACACTAAGTAAAACTCTAGGACTTAAGAGTATCTCCATTCAATTGATTAATTTGACTTCTTATGCTAATTTAGCACAGCAATATTCAGTAAAACTGCTTTAGCCCACTAAGTCAACAGGGTTAGCAGTGCTGCCAGGGAAGGCAAACGTGCTGCTCACAAGTGCCCACTCTTCGCTACCGGCCCTCAGTCCTTAAGCTCCACAGCTCCCCGGCACCATCCTGGCGATGGAGCTCCCACGCAGCAGCAGCCTGTGCTGATCCTTCTCACCTCACCGGCTGCATCACTTGCTGCTAAGCAGCTCCCTGGCCATGTGCTCTTTTCAGCCTTCCTCCCAGCAAGACACAATCCTCATCCTTTAGTTTAAGTACTATTGCCTTCGAGAGCAAGCTAAAATTAAAGACACATTACTCCTAACACAGAAATCCACAAGCCCCTAATTCCAATTCTGACCTTATTTTCAGTGGAGAACTGCTTTACACAACAGGATTGTGTATAGCTCTGCATTCAAGTGATTTCCTTAGTGCTTAGAACGATTTTATTTGTCCTCGCTACTTGCACTCTTCTTGGCCCACACAACTAAGTGATGTGTGCATGTTTTAAAGACATGTGATTCCACACTACTGTACGCAATCAAGCTATCGATACTGTGCCAACCTCCCCTCTGATTTCTCCATCTATTTTTCTATATTGTTAAATCTATTGAGGCTCCATTTGATTTAGTTCCTTATGTGCTGGCACGCCAACATCTACTCTGTCATCAAAATCAAAAATTGCATATAGCTCTAGTAATAGCATTTAGCTGCAGCAGAAACACAAAGGTATCTTTACATTTAAGATTGGTGTCAGATTAGATGGGAAAAGTCCACAGAACCAGCTTGTCCTTGTCTGAACTCCAATTCCACCTCCCTACGTGTCAGGAGGGAGGTAATACCTGTTTTCCCCTGCTCTTCCAGCACATACAAATATAGCATTTTTTGGAGACAGTCTAATCGAGAACCATCACCATAAGTGCTTACAGTAACATTTACTCTGTTCTTATGGAAAACATACTCTAGAGCTTCTCAGCAGCAGGGATTCCAGAAGTCTTCCACTAACCAGATCTGAGATGCGCTGCTGAAAGGAGAATTAATTACTAGTATGTTGACTGTATTTGCTGTATTATATTAAACTCAGGTTTAGGGGCATCCGCTAATTCCCCCCTACACATACACCTCTCCAACACATCACTTCCGATAGATCTTTCCCATCTCCTCCTTCCTTCTCAGCAGAAATTAACAACTGTTGAGACAGCATACTCTAAATGGTAATTACAGAAATTCTCAGATGCCTAGTTACTGTGCTTTCCTGACATACTCCATATTAAACTCGTCTTTAGATCTGGGGTCAGAAAGTTTATCTCGTAGCCAAGATTGGTAAGGATTATTTAGGGTTTTGCCTCCCTGCAACACACATCACTTTACGTTACAATTTTCTTATTCCCGAGGAGAGCTCAGACTGTGGAAACATTCTCGATCTCTCATTTTCTTCCTTTGCCACGTTATAGTTCTTGTGGCTTTGGTCTGTCATACTGAAAGTGAGATTTGTATAGGGTATTGAGGAATATTGTGAGGGACTAAGCTACAGCTGACTGGCTTGGATCAAGGTTCACAGAGCTTAAGATGAAGACATTCTTAAACCCATGCCAAACAAACTTAGAGAGCATTAAACTTGAATTACTCTCCATTCCTGTCTCATGGTAAATACAGCTTAGTTTTTGGACAGATTAACAGGTACTTTTTCTTACCCACCACTGTGCAGAGCATGACACAGCCAGGCATACCACATTAATTGTTATGCTTTGGTAAATTTAACAGTTTACGGCTACCCACAAGTAAAAGCAGAAGTTCCATTACCATGCTATTTGAAAAGGGTAATTGTCAAGATACCCGAGAAAGCTCAGGAACAAAACCTACTGGGTGATGGTAAGCGCTCAGCAAAGAACCTAGGCTGAGCAAGAGAAAGGGCTGTTGAAAACTGAAAGGTGGGATTTTCAGAAACGACTTATGTGCTTTAGGAAAATAAATCCCCTGAAAACTATAAGCTTTAGAAAATCCCACTAAAGAGAGACATTTGAAAAGAATGACAGACTGGACTATGAAGCAGAACAGAGCTGTGAGTCAAAAATGAATTTTATAATATATTGCAAAACTTCATCCACCTAAGCACGACTAGAAAGAACAATGCACCTATTTGTTACTTTCAGAAGATACCATTCCCCAGTTCATCCCAAAAGAGAGAAGCTGGTTAAAGCATTTATCTAGCAGAGACACAAAGGTTGTCAGTCTTAGCCTTTCATGGAAATGGAGGCAACTCAACAGCGCAGTTGCAAAGAACATAACTAGATGCTGGTCAGGAAAGAAGATACAAATAGAAGCTGCAAAGCAGCAGTCTCAAGATAAATGATCTCACAGACTTAGTGTGGGAGAAGACAGTTAATAGGGAATTGTAAAAGCCTGCCTCAGGAGGCTAAGATTTGGATGTAAAGACCACTGAGAACCACACCATACTCCTGGGAACCACACCATACTCCTTTTACATATGTACCTTCCACAGGACTAGCATTAAGAGGCTCAGAACTATTCAGAAGGTGTATCCCACAACTGAGAAAAAAAATAGGTGCTTGTCCCTAGTGATAAGGAAGCACAGTTGTTTCTTAACCATGCATTTACAGGAAGTTATTTAATGTTTTCCCAGCAAACGTGCTGAACCAAAAGAGGAAATTTTGCATTTTACTCTGATTATGAAAGAGATTTACCATCATTACATGACCAAGAATAGTTCAAGTTAAACATGAGTCAAGCTGACAGTTATTTCATTAGATGTAAACAACTGCTATGATCTCCCTGAAGAATCTGTAGTACAAAAGAATATATGCTGGCACCTTACCAGATATCGCCAATGGCAAACTTTTCCTTAGTACTGCTTTCCTTAGTGAAAACAGGTGCTGTATTCTGATACTACTTCTTCGTGCAATGTGTTTTCTGGATGGTCTTAAAATGAAAGCCAGCTTCACACAAACAGTACGAAAAGGTAACTTTTAAGAATATTTAATCCTTTTGTAGTGAGCTGCCTACGAAGTCATGAACCAGAAGAGACACTGAACTGGCAGCATATTCATAGAGGTAGAGCTGCTCCAGTTCAGAATCCGTGTCCTTCCTGAGTTGCCAGTACTGTCCGACATCAAATTTAGAATCTGCTTTGTAAAAACAACTGAATGACTGATAAGACAAAAAAGGAATTTTGTTTCCAATAAATAGTAAACATTGTCAAACATGCTAAGAAAGTTTCTCATCCTGCCCTGTAACAAAGCAAGAACAGTTCACCTTCTGAAAGCATTTCAAGCTGATGTTTAAGAAAATAAAGCAAAGTATAATCAGATAATTTTAGACCTTAACATTAGCTCTGCAGAAGCTTCAGCTAGCCACCTAGGTCTTAGAAAAAAAAGTGATAGTAGTGGGCTTTGGTGCCGAGTGAATTCCACTAAGTGGCAAGATCCAAGTGTGGTCTTCGGATACCCTATGCAACCTAGAATTTAACTAAAAATGTGATACTAAAGGCAGCGTTCATCCCATGTGTTGATTCATGCTAAGCAATACTAAGAAAAATTGGATGACAGGACTGTGTCCCTTGTCTTGCCACACTCTGGCAATTAGTCAGTGCAACAAGAAATCTCTCTCTTCACTCAAGTCCTAACCTTGAAATTCAGTGCTGAAGCCCCTGCTTTTAGTACCCAAAAACGGATGCGTCTTTCTTTGAAAATTAACAGTGCAGCTATTAAAAACCAAAATCTTTGCCCATATGTGAATAGATCTACCTGTGTCCTTCATTTATCATATCCCAACCTCCCACTTTAAGAGAGTGCATTAGCCACAAAGCTATATGCTATAGGGGAATATTCTTATTCTCCTTTGTTGGAATTACTTACTTTTTAACTGAGATCAACAAATTAACTAAACCAGAAATGGGAAGGAAGAAAGCCAATATTGATCATGACTATAGCTTACTGTTTAGGGCACTCTCCCGGGAAAGAAAATGTGGATTATGACTCATACCTTAGTGAATATTTTATATTACTATTTTGACCACAAAGAAAAAACCCAGGTTTTCATTTTTTCAAGTTACTGAACTAATCAACAGGTACAAGAAAAATGTTCACACTTCTCTTCCCTTATCTCCAGGACTGCACTGATCCAGGAAGAAATTTACTGTAATTGAACTTGCTTTTTGTTTTACTTAAGACTTTATGAAACTTACCTAATGTCATCATCTGTGACTATGAAAGCTTTGCAGAGGGGTTGAGATGTATTAAGCCAGACAGCTGGGTTCTTCTCAACAGCTGCAGAGAGCTGCCCCGTGATGGGTGCAGAACTGGTGTGCAAAGCACTAGCAACAGCTGATAACAGGGTATCGTCATTGTTACCTGGGCCAACTCCTAAAACAAAGATAACTGAATAGTTGCCATTCACATTCCATATGTAACTTCCAGTGGCAGAGCTCTTCTCAGTTTGTAAGGTTATGTACACTCATGATATAATTGCCACTGGATACATGATTGTATAATCTAAACAGTTAAGTGCAAGTTCTTAAAAATGGCTTTGTAATAGCACAGTTCTCATTTAAGTATAAGTTAGCATTTCAAAAGGCATCTCATTTCTAAAATTGGCTAGGTTTTTCGCTTACACTAACAATTACAATATCATCAATTTTTTAATCAAAATGATTAATCAAAATGATCACATCATAAATTTATCAGTCACATATTGAAATAGTTTCTTTGCAGCTTCATGGTACTAATCCACACCAGCACAGCCTTTGCTTTAACACTCCAAGGTATGAAATTAATTCTGGAAAATAAACACCGGAGATTTTTACAACACTCAAATTCCCAAGAAAATCTCCCAAGCAGTGGAACAAAGTTATTAATTTTGAACTATGACTTGAACATATTTTAGATCAACTTTCACCAATAAGAGTGCAGTTCTGAAGTGTGGTTTATATTAACTATATAAACGAACTAAAAATAAACATAGTTTTGGAGACTGAGGTATTTTGTCAGCAAAAACATTTACAATTTGAAGTGTACTTAATCTGTCTGTAAACTGAAATCTTGTTACGAGCATCAAAAACTCTGCCCTTAATCAAAATGATAAAATAAACACCGGAGATTTTTACAACACTCAAATTCCCAAGAAAATCTCCCAAGCAGTGGAACAAAGTTATTAATTTTGAACTATGACTTGAACATATTTTAGATCAACTTTCACCAATAAGAGTGCAGTTCTGAAGTGTGGTTTATATTAACTATATAAACGAACTAAAAATAAACATAGTTTTGGAGACTGAGGTATTTTGTCAGCAAAAACATTTACAATTTGAAGTGTACTTAATCTGTCTGTAAACTGAAAACTTGTTACGAGCATCAAAAACTCTGCCCTTTTTAAGCACAAACAACTTTGTGGATCTGAAGCAACTGCAGTAAGTGAACACAATACCTTGAAGACCCTTAGGTAGCTCCATGGATTTTATGATTTGTTCACTGACATCCGATGCGCTGAGGCCTTGTAGCCTCTTCTCCCAGAAAAGCTGAAAAAGAGAAAACGAGACGCTCATTAGAAATAGCAAAAAAAAAAACCCCTAAGTCAGCTCATGGAAATAAACAGCATTCATGATCAAAACAGCATCAGAACAATAAAAGACAGACAGTGCCTAGCAGCTTGCAAAACAGTCAACCTAACGGTCACATAAGCTACCGAAAAGGTAATATCCTATCTGCTGATGGAGTTTTAGACATCGGGAACATGCTTGTATGGAATTATGCAGCGTGTGTTGAGACGCCGGAGACAGCTCTGCACGTTGGAGCAGAACAGCTGCACCAACACTAATGCTAATCAGCAGCTATACCACTTCAGACCTATGCTGGCTTGATGACCCGGCCCTTTCCGATGCTGTATAGATCTCCTGACTTATCTGGAAATAGAATCAAATCTTTCCACTTGTAGGAAGATACATGAACTAAATTCACATTCATTTTACTTTCTATTGCTTTGTTTATTAGCTGGGAACATGTTTCCATTTCTCACAGAAACCAATTTCTTGACCTAAGAGATTTTTGTTTAATGATACAGATTTCCCTACTCACTCCTATCTCACTGGTCTGAAGATTCATCCTGAAGTTCTGGGCTGAAGATTAGCCACACCTATGCTTTAAAATGGGCCTTTTCTATTTAGCAAGATAGCAATGAAAGCTAGTTAAAAAATTGATTTCCATTCCACGGGAAGCTACATTTAACAAATAATCTTAATAAGGAGGTAAGCAAGAACGTAGCTATGCAGTTTCCTGTGGAAAGGACATTCAGAAATAGTTTGATTTTTCTGCAGGATACGGGGGGAGGAAAAAAAAAAAATCTGTTTCTTTTCATGCCTGCAAAATCTGAGACAAAAAACTAGACAAGCAGTTATTCTCATTCCTAGGAAATTCTTTGTTGCAGCTGGGTACCCAAAAGTCTCAGTTTAAGATAGGGCTTTCGAATGTCACATTCTGCTCTAAAAGTGGAACTGAAACAACTAGAGCATCCTCTTTCATCTTCTGTGGAACCTATATTGCTAATCATACAACATCATAACTGAAGCACTGTACATCAGCGATTCTTATTCAGGAAAAAAAACATTTTTTCAGTTACAAAGGTAGTAAAGGCAAAGAAAAAAGCAACAAAGAACATCTACCTTAGCATTAAGAGTATACTACTGACTGAAAATAAAACATGCAGTTATGCCAGGAAAAACACAATATTCTCCACAACACAGCTGTACAGCTTTATAAAGCAGTAGGTTGAATGATACTTGCATTGCCCGAGAGATTACTATGTCATTTTCTAGAGATCTGCTTATATAAGCACTCTTCTCTGGACAATAGGACACATTTGTAACCGAGTTAGATCTAAAGTGGCTTAGAAAACCCACACAGGATCACCTAAGTAAGCTCTACAATGTTTTCACGTGTAGTCGTGTGACTACATTTCACACATTCTTGACAACTCCGTGATTTGACAGCTTTTTGAAAATACCTGTTGCCTCCTGTGCCTCATTTTACTAGAGCCACTTAAACTTCAAATGCTTCCTGTAAACTGACTCCTCACTCTTAACTAGTACTAATTTTCAACATTCCAACCCAGGTTTGAGCTATATTGCTAGTGAGTATCAAGGCACCTCTTTTATCTTGTTAAATGTTAAACATTTAGTACCTCCAGTCATTCACTCCTGCTGCTTACCACTATCGCTAAGCCCCCACCCCAAAAAAGCACTCCAGAGGTCTTGTAGCAGTCCTCACAGCTCCGTGGATGAAGTGGAAGTGCCTTAAAGCTGTCTAAAACGCTAAAGAAATCCTTCGTTACAAAGGCAAAAACAGCAACTCACTAGCCAAACTCTAAAAGGAGTATTAGGATTCAGGTAAATGAAGTCAAAGCAAAATCCTATCAATTCAGTATTTCATCTCTGGGTTAGCTTCCCATCTTCATAAAGTCTCTACAAAGCTTATTCATGTTTTCCACTGTTAAAAGAATTCACCCTTCGTTCCCCTTTCCCTCTCCGTTTCATCAACTTTTAGAGATAAACAAAAGGCCCATCAACTCCAAATCCAAGCTATGTTTTTATATGCTACAGTTAAACATAAGAACATCCTCTGTTTATTCAGGATGAAATTAATTGGTCTACAGCAGCAAACACATCACCAAATACCATCAGATATTACTGGGTTTTGATTCTTCGGTTCCCTGCTCAAACCAACCCAGTACACACCACAGAGGGAATGAGGAATCAGGAGAACGTTTTGGTTACAGAGGGTGTATAGGAATGCAAATGCCTGTGTGGGAGAGAGAGGTGCTTGAAGAAAGACAACTAGCACATACGAAAGCTTAGAAGATTTGGGAAGTGTAGTGCAATATTGATTGGGTGAAGCTTCCAACACCAGTACTCACTCAGCTCTTTAAGCACTGATTGCAAATGCAGGGAAAAGTCTATACAACTGTCAACACCTCAGATGACTTTGAGGTCAATGCCAGGTAGAAAAAAAGCACTTGGCACTTAGACACACCTGTTAAAACCAGACTGAAGCGAAGCATATTCCTAGCACAAAGCTTCCAGCACCATTATATGTAATTATTTGCGAACGACAATAACTGTGCTCCAAATTTTCATCTCCACTGAGACTGCACAAGTCACTCTTACTAATTTTTTGCTCAGAAATCAATCACGTTCCTAGAGTTTTATTAGGAAGTTTGTTCCCCAACCCTTTATGGGGTCTTAGGAGTCCCGCCTGAACCCCTGTATGTTTTCCTGTATCTTACTGAAGATTCTGAGCTGGACCAGGCCTGGACAAGTATTTCCCTACCAGCTGCACCAGGAATAGCTATTAAGGGACAGAGAGAGAGGGAAGGAAGCTGCTAATACAAACTCAGAAAAAACTTTGCTGTTACTCCACTTACATGATGAAGATGCAACCATTCCACAGCAACGGAAGTATGCATTCAAGTCACTGAAAAAGATCATGCAAGCCTCGATGCGCAGAATATCTGCCTCTGAGGTTACAGCCCTAAAAATAGCTTATATTATTTAACTTGCAACTCTCTCATCATTAGTGAGACAGGGAATAGAAACAGGGAAAATAAAGCTCAGGTTCACAGGCTTTGTGCCCCACTACGCAGAGAAATAGGCACCTGAATTAGGAGCAATTCATAAAAATACCATCGAGTTTAACAGGCATCAGCATGCATAGACCACAGCCTAGGCAGACTGCCCCCTTGGCATTCGTCTCCTGCCCAAAGCCATCTGGACTTCATAAAACAAGCAGCAGCCCCTCACACAGTGCAAGCGTCTGCAGAGACAGCCACTCAAATTCAGTAAATGACTGCCAGCAACAGAGGCCACCTTCTGCATAGTAACCTTCTATCATCTCACAGTTAGAGGTTTCCTTGTAAAATGGAGTGAGCTAGCCAGACTCTGGGCTTTTCTCAGCTTGAGTACCCTGAAGAGTACCGTAATCCCTGAAGCACAGGGCAGGCTGATACAGTCCAATCTTCCTTCCTCCTGCTGAGAATGCACCAGTACAGCCAGAAAAGCAAGATTCATGCCTCCAGGAAAGAAGCATTAGCAAACATGAGACCCTGTTACTCAGTAATGAGAATCCTGATGGGACCAGGATAGGAAGGAATGAGAGAAGAACTGAATTTCAAGATTCATCACTGTTATGATGTGGTATTTCATTACTAATGCAAAATGAATAACCATTCTGAGGATTCATCAGTCAGTTATGGATATTCATCCTGTTGGAGGATGAAAAACGGCCCTATTTCAGTTTTGCTTGAAGTAGTGGTTAGGGAACACACACTGAAAAGAGCCTAAAACCCAGGTCCTTCATATACCGATGTTTGAGCGTTCTAGATTCAAAAAGACCCAGCAGCCAAGTGCTCCATTTCCTAGGAAATTTATCAATATGCATTATCCCCAAAGTGACCTCTTATGCAATAATCTCCTTGCCGAGCAAGAAATGTATCCCTTATCACTCAAACTTACTATCCTAAGGGCAACCCTGTTTTTTTCCTGTGACAGAGGAGGCAGCATAGGAACGCAATGCCAAGGTCCCCAGGGTGGAGCAGAATTTTCACTTCCTTGTTGTTCTGAAACTCCATAATGGCAGAGCTGTACTACAGCTGTGCTTCTGAAGTTCTTTGTTTGGGGAATTATAAAATATTGCTTCCTCCATAATTGTTTCTTGTCCAAGAAAAGCTATTTGTGACTAATGGTGAACTATAATCTAACCCGTAATCTCTGTAAAAACACAATCTCCTAAGCAACTATTATTTCTCATTCAGACAACAAAGAAATGATAGATTAACCTCTCTATTGCAAGAACCACCAAATACAAACATATTATGAGCTGCTCCTTTTCCTTAGATAAATAAAAGTCTATTTGCAGTTGCTCAAGCAATGGCAGCCTACAGGAAATTTTTGCTGGAAAGCAAATTCCATTCCAATTCTATTATTTTTAAAAGAAAAGCATATACGTTCTTAATATTCAAACTTCTTGGAGGGTGACTGATTTATACATAAATCAATCAATCAAGAACCTCAAATTTCACCTGTCATTTACTATTTACAGAGTATTGAAAATACTGTAGATGTCAACAGAATGATGTACTTGACAGGACACACAGAAGAAAGGACGATGATTCTGGTGTTGGTGAGTTCAGAGGTTTGTTTACTGAGGTGGTTGCTTCTACACCATACAGCTACCATATAATTCAGAAGCGTGATGGACACAGCAAGTTTAAGAGCACAGTCACAACTCCAGGTAGCTGCCTTGGCATCTTCTCAGCTCTCTGGAACCACATTTATTTCCACGCTGCTTGCAGATGCACTAAAACCTGGTATGCGAGCTGATGGAAAGTTAGTCATGTGTACACAAAATACAGTCAACATATCTATACTGTACTGCAGACGCAGACAGCCTGCAATTTTGTTATGTTTTAGAATGTGTTTTAAAGGCTAAGTGAGACCAGAATGCCAGTAACCATTTGGGAAACTGCTCAAGTGATTGACACTGCTGGCAGTTCAATGAGGAAATCTGATTAAAGAGAGGTCTTTTCAATGTCTCCATGGAAGAATTTAAAAGGAACGAGAATTTCTCCAGAATACTGGAAAACTTTTCCTCTTTTTATATCCAGTTGCTGAGTTGCTCAGCTCTGCTGCATCCATAATTGCCAATCAAAATTTCAGTGCTCCTTCAGTTGCCTGGGCGAGGGAGATGAAACTTAACAATCTCATTGGGTTCCTTCCATCCTTCTTTTTGATAGTTCTAATAGATATGAACCAAGAAGCTTAAGTTTTCCAACCCTATCTAATTCTAGATTCCTTTAAGTTGATTCACAGGAAATAAAATAACATCTATCTGACAAAATACAAAGTGCTAAGAGCTAAATACGTCTTTCTTGTTAAGAACTGTTCACAAGAAGACACACATAAAATGACATCCTGCAATTTTTCTTGTAAATTAGGCTTTTTAGACTGCATATATCCTATGCCAAAAAATTACTATGGTCAGATTTAATTTGTTGTATATAATCCTAGTCAGTAATCCATTACGATACAATCCACTGCAAATATATATGACAGTAAGTACTAAAGAGACTTTCAAATCAATTTTAAAGAGTACTTCTGGCCTACAGATAGATGACGTTATAACTAAATACATCAGGTTTATCCTAAGGTGTTTTTAAAAAGTAAATCCCCTCAGATTTATCCTAAGGTGGTTTTTAAAGGTGGTTGTCTGCCACAGAACTAGAGGAATCAGATCACATAATTCTAACCAACTACCTGATTTTCTCAAAATGAGCTTTGAAGAGAAGGATGGCCTTCTTTTAAACACTTGAGGTATGTTCATGGAATGTTTTTAGCCAAATGTATCACGAAGATACTGAGGTCAATGCTTTGCAAATTCAGCGTTATGATTACCACTTATATGAGCATCAGTTCTACCAGTATGGTTTCAAATAGCCCTACCACCACAATCAGCAGTATACAACAGAATTAACTAGTGATCAGTGGGTCCTCAGGAGTCAAGGCTCTCCCAAAGCAATACCTCAGGTATCATTATGTTCGGGGCGCAGCGGTAAATGAGCGAGTTTCCTCTTTACCCTGAAAAAGGTCAATAAGCGTGGAACAGTGTGAACCAAGAAGCTCTAACACACGAAGAAGAGGGTAAGTGCTCTACATAGGACACAGACCTGGACCTTTTGGAAGCACCAAGTGAGTGTAGTAACAAAGGGCAGTGAATCCATAAGAAAGAAGTTTGATTTGCAGCACCATTCCATTTGATCTAGTTAGGTACAGAACACTTGACAGGCAAGTAACTCAAGTTTAAGTGATTACATAAAAGATTTACTGCCTGTAATAGTTTCAGATGGTTACAGGACTTCCTCTGCTTCACATTCACTCTTCTCATTGAGAAATACTCAAATCCAGATGCACAAGTGGAGCATTAATGTGCCCTGAAGTACTGCTACATCTAGTGGCCGTTTTGCTAAACAGGAAGGAGGGAGAAAACAATGTGGTTTTAAGACAGTACTCAACACCACCTAAAAGGAAGATGACAGATATAGTTGCATGATTTTTTGATTCATCGTTAATTCCAGTTTCAATTTCAGCAATGCTAATCTGACTTTTTAAAATCCAAACCATTACCCTTAAATTCATCAAGAATGTATCATATCTTATCAAAACTTACTAAGTCTAACAGTGGAGAGGAGGCTAAACAAGGGGGTTTTTTGTTTGGTTTTTTTTTTTTCCTTTCCTTGCAGGGCCCACTAGCAATCTTTCAGGATTCCTTTTCTTACACCGGTTTATCAGTGGACTCTGCACGGGAAAAAAAACCCAAAGCCACAGAAATAGTAAGAAAACCTATCTTAAGTAAGCTTATGGACAGTCAAAATATTTTGAGCAGGTTGATACTTCAAAAAGAGATGTTAAAGCACTTTGAAGAAAGCTGCAATTGAGGCTATTAGATCTGCTATTTAGGAACTTACAGATACTCCTATCATTTGATTAGATATGAAGAATTTGAGAAATCTCCGTGGATTGACTGGTACTGGTATTTGAACAAAAGCCACATAGAGGAAGAAGACTGATAGTTAAGAGGAGAAAAGTCTAGTGAGTACCAGAAGACCCTTCACAGAATGCACTTCCTATTTCCAGGATTCTCCAGAACATTTCCATTTTTTCTTGGGTAAAGTTCTCCACTCTGATAATCAGTAATCTATAAAACCTTTAAGAATGGTTCTGAAAGCTTTAAGATGCTGTCTTGCAGAGCTGTTGCTTGAAAAAGGCTTAGACAACCTCATGACACTTTTTGTGTGCAACGAACTAGCATGCTGAATATATGGAACCAGCAGCTGCCACAAAGATCTGTTGCTCTAACTGACAGATTTACCTATACGAAGATCATAGGCAAGCTGTTATTAGTTTATCTTTCCAAGAACTACCACAGGGTTTACTGCTTAAAGAAGAGCTGCTGCCAAATATCTTCCCTGCCAACACCAATAAGCATGTCTTCTCACTCTCAGGTCATGAAAAAAACCTACTGACTGCCAAAGGAACTACAGTACTCATTTATTTTGATCTCTACATAAGGAGGCAGGCCAAAGAGAATTTTCAGGGAATTCTGGTTAGACTGTCTTTTGAAAAGGGAGATACAATAGATATAAGCCGATAAAGCTTTCGGAGATGGATATCTAGAACTACAGAAGCAAGAATCCCTTAAGGGATTTGGGCCAAGGATTGAAGAAACAGGGAGGAATGACACTGGAAGCGGTAACTGAATAAGCTTTATATACAAATAGGCAATATAGTCAGTGTTTCAGCATTCACTTGAATATCCAACACTGATATATTTGCAGTCTATGTACGATAAAGTTTGCACACCTGAGTATGAGAGAAGAAGACAGTGACACATGTAGGGATTATTTCTGTAAGGAAAATATAGGCTTTATCTGGAGGGGAAGAGAATTCAAATACATTTGCAAGGCTGCATTTGTCCAACAATTGTATCTCAAGTGACAGGTGCTCCACATGGTGCAGGCTTTATTAAGAATGAAGCTTTCCAGAAACTTCAGTCCTCACCCTAGCTTCTCTACTTTATCTCAACAGATCACATCAAGAAAAGAATCGTTGCTTTTTGCAAACCAAGCAAAGATTGTATCTATTAATATTTACGCTCCAGCTAGCGAATAAAACATCGGAATGAACTGCATGCTATGTTCAAACAAGATGTGCATGTGCGTGCATCTATGTATGCATATATGAAGGGTGCACACATGATCAATGACTGGAATTCCTCCATACTTTTGGTTACTAATACCAAAGAAATATTGATAATTGTATGATGGAACTCTGTGTGTAAAGAAACCAGATCACTGGAAATTGTTTATGAAAGCTGTCAATTTGCTTAAGATTCTCCAGTAACTGACAGCATACTACCTACATTAAATTGCTTTGTTCCAGATTTTTTAATGAAAATTTTACTGAAAACTCAAATTTTATATAAAAACAACTGTAACAATCTATTCTCTCCCTTCCCCAAGTCTCCCACCTATGTCAATCATCACTACTCAAAACCACGACAAACCAGAAAACAGCTCAAGGCAGCATTCTGGCTTGGAGAAAAGCAACAGTGAGACACACCAAGATTTTGTTTTGCTATTAGATATGTAAGGTTAACTATTCCACATTCAATGCAAACAGAGCTACCATTTCTTCTAAATGAAGTATGTCAATACAGAGTAAGAATAGTGTTTAAAGTGTCCTCTTCCAAAGATGAACTGTTGCAAGCAAGGAGAAAGGAATGTGATTGAAAAAGAATGCTGACACAGTGATCAGCAGACGATGGTTTCTTGAAGATCTTGCTATAGCTTAATCTGTTAGAACCTATCTTAAGGAGGCAAAGATTTAACTTGGGTAGGTTTGAAAATAGCCTGTTCTGCAAATCTTTACTGGATAGTCATTCTCAAAAGACAAGGGATGCATTCCTGAAGATTTCAGTCACTATGTATTTGAAGAAAAGATTCTGGAAGAAAGAACACAGGGAAGAAATAGGCAAGCAGGAAAGGGTTTGGAATCCATCAAGATATGAATTGCCAGACATCCATTTCTCTTGCCACAAAGGTGCCATAACTTTCATATGCTTTGGTGATTATTACTGGTTCAGCAGACATGACCAAAAGGAAATTCCTGACACATAAAGTGTAGTAGTTCAAAAGGAAAACCCAAAGAATGTGAAGAGAATCAATAGACACATGCAATTATGCATCTTTTAGATCTGAACGTGATACACTTACATGGCCCCTGTTGAACTTCACGGGACCAACAGTGAGGTTAGCTGAGGCCTTCAAATCTTGCTAAAAGACATCTCAACAAGATGATCCAATACGGCTCGATATTTCTTCTTTTTCTTTCTCACCTGAATTTAGAGGATGCAGAGTCTAAATTCCTTATGTTATTTCTTACAAGAACAGCATTCAAGATGTTTGAAAGTGCAATATTAGAGACAGCTTGAGTTTCAAAGGAAATGTTGTTAAAAGTTAGTGACATATGAGTGTACAAAAATTTGAACATGCCTCTGCATTTTCTTCTCATCCCTGCACTCCTAAGATACAATAAGGTGTTTCAATTTGATGGTAGTAATGCTATGACTCAAAAAACACAAGTCAGACTTAAAAACAATACCTCAATCCAATATACACTACATTATCTAGCCGATCATTCGTTCATTAACTAGATTTCCGTTTCTTCTCAGCTCCCTCCTCCTCATAAAAAACAAAACCAAAAAAGCATTGTGTGAACAGGCGATCTGTCATTGATAGAAAGAAAAGCAGCTAAAGAAGAACTTGTGTAAGATGAGTTTATGTTACTGTGTTTTATATTTATAGTAGTATTACAGTGAAAAAGAGGGATTTAAAATACAAATTTTATTGATTTTCCACAAAGTTCATTTATATAGGAGAGAGAGATTACTTCTTGATGATAACCATGTATTTTATAAACTTCTATTAAGAAGCTGCACATGACTTTTTTTTTATATTTGACGTCCAATTGTGACAGTACAGCATATATCTGAATTTCAAGAGGAATATGGTAATCAAATATGAATGAAGTTTTGGATTAAGAAAAATTAATCTCCATATGAACTGTTATTTCTGTATTTTTTTTTAAATTGTATGTATTGCACACATTTCTATAAGTAACCTTCAAGATTGGAATTCTCATCTGTAATTGAAGCACAGCTGAAAACAAGCACAATTTCAGCTTGTTTCAACTTTCTGAGCAGTGACAATGGAAACAGACTAATTCTTACCTGTCGTGGCTGCTCTGTCACTCGCTGTGGATCAGATCTTACTTTGTTACTAGGATGATTGGTAACTTTGGTGACTGGTTGTTTGAAAATTGATGCAGTTTGTCTGATTGGTAAAGTTGTATTTAAGTCTGGTTTTCCCTGTTAAAAAAAGAAAAAAAGTGAATTAACAAAAATTATACAGAAAAATTACACAAATTAACGTTGGATTCACCCTCTTCTACTGATGTGCAAGGGAAGGAGTCTTTTTTTGGAGTAAAGATTTCCCTTAAATGCTGTACTTAACTAACCTTTGCAGTCATCCATTCTAAAGAAAAAAAAAGGTAACGCTTAACTGGTTCCACACATTTTCACCTTCTTGGGAAGACTCAAACAGCTTGAAAGTCCATCTTTTCTTTTGTTAAAATATATACGTTAATTGTGCAAGTGACTTACATTCTGAAAAGAGACAGCTTCGCCATCAGATGTCAAAATGAAATCTCTAAAGCTTCATGAAAATATGTTTGTAGCCAACAGCTTATAGAGTTCCAAGTCTTAAAGAACAGAAACTTCCTACATAACTTTGGTCACAAATTTCCTAAGCGATTCCTACATCAAACAATTTTTAATTAAGTGCAGTAAATTATTCTGGAATGAAATTAAAACTGTATCAACTTTAAAAAAGTCTTTTGGCAAAGCTAGTTTTTATCAGGTTTGTGAACTGATGATTCCCAGGCATCAGATAGAACTTTACCAATAACACCTTGTCACACATCAAACCCTTAGGCCCTTGGAGATACTAGTGCCTGAACCCCTCTCTGTAGCAACAACCCCAGAAGTATTTGGGGTGGGGGAATGGAATTCTCCCATAACCCCCAAGATTGATGAAGAAAGAAACAGATACATTATCACCTACACACCATTCCAGCTTTTCTAAATCTGTCTCTCTATCCAAAAGCAGACTGCCAGTCTGAAGTGCTGTGCCAACAGAACAGCGCCTTACAGCTTTTTGTTTGTAATCCCATTTCCTCCAAGTCCTGAAGACATACTTTCAGTCTTTTCTGCTCTTGCATTTTGTCTGGTATTTTTCCTAACAACAGAAATCATTCCCTTTTTTTTTTCCCAAGGATACAAAGGTGTGACTGAGAAGACGTGATTATATCCACACAAGACAGACACCGAAAATAAATATCCCATGATACATATTTTCCCAATGAACGTGTATCAAAACCCATGTTCTCTATTTTGCAGGACAGTGCTAAGCACTTCAACACATTAATAGCCATATCTAGTTTCTGATAAAGAAAAATGGTTAAGCTTTTGCTTTTTAAAAGTTTACTTCTACTCATTCAAAAGGAAGAAAAATAAGTTATTACGTAATATTTCAGATCTCAGAAGTTTTATAATTGGCTGTGAGATCATAGCTCAAAAGTTACACAATGAACATCGATACTAAACTCCATCGAAGGATCATGTTAAAAGAGTTTTTCATTAGGATTTACTTAGACTCCTAATTTTGTGACAAAAAGCAGTCTCTTGGGCTTAGAAATGGGAATTAAATCTCAATCTTCAAATCCTCCATATTTAGATTATACAGTTTGGACTACACGACTTCATAAAAGAGACTATGTTAAGAACCAAAGACCGCATGCTTGTTTAAAAATCATTTGTTCCTCTGGAATTCCAGATGATGAAAGTTAGAATACTGACTATAGATATTCTGTAATGATCTGTATAAAAATGAAATTAAAAATATGGCAAGAGGCTTAGGCTTATTAAGCAATAAGTCTTCTCTTCACTGCATCTGTCTCAGATTAAATTCTTATTTTAAAAATACGTATCCCTCTTTTAGAGCTTTGCTAGAGCAATCTGACAGGGTAGTTCCTCCATCATCAGAATGTCCTGTATTTTAGCATACCTCTGCTATTGCAAGATGGATGGCTCATGAGAAAGGGAGTGTGAAATCATTCTTCCTATACGTGTACAGTGCATAATCTATAAACTACCAATAAAGAGAATATCATCTCTGCACTCCACAGAAAGTAATTTCCATTATGAAGACCATTCTACAGGCAAGCCACTTAATCCCAGAATACATCCTTACACACTACAATGGTTATTATATTGGCTGCTCCCACCCAACTTTTTGATTCATCTGTTGGGTGGGGGGAGAGGCAAGAGAGGACCCTCTTTCTATAGCCTCTCCAGATGACACGGCGCTATTAGATCCTTCCTGGTAGAAAAAATGATTAATTCTTCCATGTAATTCTAAGGAATGTAATTGACAGGAAGGAGCAACAGAATAACACTTTGTATTTCTCTAGGCATCTCAACATAACCTAAATGAAGGGACAGTTTTAAAATTTCAGGCCTCAATTTTTCATGCAGATGGCAAAGAAGGTGATTTATCAAGAGTACTACGCGTATTCCTAGCTATTCAACAGTATGACTCAATTCATACACTCACTCGTTTATAAGTTAGTGCTGTAGCATTTTGGGAATCCTTGCTTAATACTGATATGCTCACCCTCTCATAAGAGCCAGAACAGTTTTCCAGACCAACAGAAGAAATATGCTAGAACATACAGGTAAATTCTGAAAAAGTTCTAGAAACCTGTCCTTTTCAATGGAAGCAATTCTGATCACAGGTCTCGATTCCTACCACTCCTTTAAATATACCTTGTTATTTTACAGGTCCCCTTTCTTCATCATTTCCAGGTATCAGTTAACTCATTAAAATATAATAAGGCTAAACCCACAAATTCCAATGGAAGTTTTCCTCAGAAATTCAGGCACTTATTGTTTCTGGTTTATAAACTTCCAGCCAGAAACTAACCAGTCTCCATGTCTTGCAATATTACTGCTTTCAAATGGTAAAAGCAGCACATCTTCAGCTCCATCCCTAACACATTGTTGATTCTTGTCTAACTGGGACCAGGGTTTCCATGGCCAGAGCAAATGACAACAGAGCACGAGTACTTCTGCCTGATTACACTTCATAGTTTTAACCAACCGGAGAAATTACCATTCAATTAGCACAGAAGTCGTAAGACCTTTTTATACAAAGCAAAAGTAAGAAACTAAGCTTATAAACAAATCTAGACATCAGTCCTAATGTTTCACCCAGGTAGCCCCAGTCCACTGGAAAAATACTTTCAGATACTTTGGTCATTGCTTTTAGCATGTGCTTTGCATGGTGGATACTGGTTATGGGCTTTATTTTTTTCGCCACTGATGATGACAATAGTAAACATAATGTTACGCTTTTTCATATATAATATATATTTTCATATACAATTAAAGCATCTTTGATGAGCACAGCATCACCAACCAGAGCTAGACAGTAATCGCATGTACTTAAATTTGCACAAAGTATTTTGACAATGAACTTTCCTCACCACATAACTTCATTTACACCAGAACCTTGATAGACCTTGCCTATCCTACAAGCTTCGCATTCCTTGATCTTGTGACATCAAGTTCAAAGTAGTATTTGAAGCTTTGAAGTCCATGACCCCAGGGCATCGTGTGCAGTAGCACCAGTATTAGTGGTAAAATAGCTATTAAAACTGACAAAACCAATAATATTACAGAGCCATCTGCCATATGGGGGATAAACCTGGTTTAGCAAACATTTCTAGAACAAAGGTCTTCATCTCAAGTTCATGAAAAATATTTACAGGTTCCTTTCAGCTGCTAATGTGACTTTAAGAGAAGTTAAAAAATAAATCCATTAAGCTTAGAAAAATAAAAAGGGAGATTTCTTCAGGCAGTGTGAGAAATTAAGAAAATTCAGCTGCATTAATGACATGGCCCCCAGAATTAAAGCGAAACCCTGATGAGTTGTAAACTATGCAGGAAATACAGGTTCAACGGCTAGATGTCCCATATACTCTTTATCAAGGCTACATACTAGAAAATGGTCATTAGGATAAACTGTTTAAACTAAGACCAGATCAATTCCTAAGTACTGTAATTATAATCTTACTACTTTCCTACTTTATTTCCTTTCTAATCATAGTCACATCTGGGCTTTCTGATCTCATCCTAAACAAACAGTCCCTCATTTGTGGCACTGCGTTTTGAACAACAGAAATAAACTCTTTAGTACAGAAACTTGCTAAGTTCAGCCATCTCCAGCACCTGCAGATCTTCAGATGTACAGGGGAAAAAAAAAAAACCCACACGTTAACAGGAAGCGACTAATATTCAGAGAAACTCTTTTTCACAGGAAGTCATAAGCCAGCCATACGTAAGATTTATTCATGACAAAGGAAAAGCTTCCAGTACATCCTAAGTGAAATAAGTAACAAAGATCTCTACAACCAACACCTCTCCTGAAGAACAGAAAGCTCTTTTGAGCTTTCCAGAGAGAAGACACTATCTACGTATTTCAAATGGTCAGACACAGATCACTTCATTTCAGATGGGTGATTAAGCTCACAATGTTCAGTTTTAGGCACATCTACAAAACTCCAGCCTTCAGAAACACAGACATACTGTGGGCTTTCACACTGCTTGACTACTATCACAAAACAAAATCTCTTCCTACTCTGGGAACTATAGCAATGTATCAGCTAGCAGAACTAGCAATGCTCCCTGCTCATTTTTACTCATTAGGAGTATTTTATGTTCCAACAACAGTTTCCAAAAGAATTTCAGTCCACTACCTTTCCAAAGACATGTATTTCCAGAAGCATCGATGTGCCCCAGACGTAAAAACGTTTTAAAAACTCAGCAATGTATTTCCAGGCCTTTCAAATCCTTTAACCTAAGAAGTCGCTTATAACCACACAGCATGTTTAACCAGTAGTCTCTATTGTGTTTTCTTTTCAATAGAAAGAATTGGTAAGCATATTTTTATAAGCACAGCAGTATGCTGCATCTACTGGCTTCATATTCAATTGTATTCCTTATTTCATTGTCTCTTCAAAAGCACTTCAAAGAAATAAAGTAACTCAATTTGCAAATGAAATGTAAAAATGGTTACACAGAAAACAATGGCAAGATTAGTACAGGTTGAAGCAAAACTCCTGCGGCTCTACCGTAAGTAAGCCTATCAAATGTATGCCTTTATTGCCAATACTGAAAGGTCAGTAAGAACGCACAACGCTAAGATTGAAGAGAAGTATTTTGCTAGAAGAGTATTTCCATGTCATTTACACTGTTGTACATTAACATCACAAAATGAAGAGCATTCATTAGCACGTACCATCCTCAGTTCCATTTTAAGTCAGGTGGCATTAATATGTCAATCTTGACATTGAGTTCTAGTCTGCTAATGATGACAATCTCAAAAGTTAGAAGTATGGCAAGACAGCATTTCCATCCACCAGCTGCATAAATCTAACTGCCTAGACACGTCCGAGAAAGAAGACTCAAGTATATTTTGATATTCCTTCTTGAAACATAAAGGGAGCCAAAGAATTTAGAAACATTTGTGGTAAACTGTTTGTACAAAAACAAACAACCCACAAAATGTGAGCAAGTTTATACAGAAACTTGCCTATGCAAGTCTGTCTTTTATGGCCCCCCAGCAGCACAGCTGCAAGGCGGACTAGAAGATGACCACAAACAATCTCTCTTGGTGTCTGTGGAAGAAAACGTAACTTCAGGAGTAAGTTGAGATCTCATTTTTAACTATCACAGAAATACTGCAGAAATTCTTGAAAGCTCCTGAGTTACAGATTCAGTCACCTTGAAATAACAAATGTTATTTACCTAAAAAAAAACCCCATTTTTTTCTAATCTTGTATTTAACAGAGCTACTATGAGCACCATTCAAGTAATCTAAGATCACAGGAATGCAAAGTGAGCTCAGACTCATCTAGATTTTATATACCAAATTTTGTAATTTCTGCTCAGGCAAAAAGCCTAACCAAAACCTTTCCTTGGACTACGCCCAAATGTTGTATTATTTGAAAGCCTCATGTCTGTGGGAAGGAAATATTAAATAATTTGAACACATGCTTTAAATAAAAAGAAATCAGCATGAAATGTGTGGTTCATTACAAACGACAGATGACAAAAAACATCAGTGCACAAGGCATAGCTATAAATTGTTAGGTATTTTCATACACTACTGTAAGTTATGAAATCCTGAAGAATAAAACACTTTAAAAAGAAAACATTGCAGGTTGTTACAGACATCGTTTCAAACTGTCATATGAGGTTTCTAAAGTTTGTCCAGGAACATACTATCTGAGGGTCAGCTAAATTTACTTGTCATGTCCCTATGTGCTACATCAGTTATTTCACTTCCGTATGCTTCAGCCTTTTATTTTTAATCTATTATACACATTTTCGTCAATATTCACTGTTGTTCAAAAAGAAATAGACAATAAGAGAACAATCAGATCAATTGAGAAAGGCCCAATCTTAAACAGGAAAACGCCTGGCCTTGTTAAGCTACATAGCTGTACACAGACATCCAGACTGGTACAGATAAACACATTTGCCTCAGAAAACAAGCTTCCTGGCACATATTGCACACATTAAAAATGTGAACTACTTCATCTCAGAACAGGAAGATGAACATAGCAATTTGAAGCCTTGCACAGGAGAATCTCACAGTGTCAACAGTACTAACTTTTCCCATTTAGAAGAACATCATTCAGGTAGATGACTAGCACTGAGGTCCTTAGTCCCAAGCCAACTCCTGAATTACTCAAACTTTTGATTCATACTTAACCTCACCTTGATATTTTCTCGGTAGTAGCAGAGTATTCCTTCTATTTATGAATTTACGTCTCTACCACTACTAAAAATTAAACATACATGTACATCTTAGAAGCGGGCTGCTTTAAGCAGAAATGAAATTGCTAAATGAACTACAGGAAAGGAAATTCTTAGGATATCCTTAAACACAGTATTTACTAACAAACCTTATTTTGATTGAGAGAATCATTCCTTAGTCTCTGTTTGTTCTTCTGCAATTTACTGGGCATCATCTTTCCCGTTCTGAAGTCAAAACTGCTGAGATCAACAGTGTTTCCCAGGTATCTTGCCAACTGAGGCTTGCTTCTGAACTTCTTACCACTTGGACTAAAAAGAAGAAAACACTTTAGTATGTTTTGTTGTACAAGAGGATACAACCTTGACTTCTTATAACAGGTTTTATACCTTGTTAAATATCTAAAAAGTTTCCATTATCTTTATTCCATGTGGCACGTTCATTGATGTGTTGATTGGTGATGGTATACCTGCCCAACCTCTGCATATCCGCTCCCATCCTTTGCACAGGATTTAATTTGTATGTCAGACTGTTGGAGGCTAGGATACACTACACCTTGGGAAGCTGGGTTAGCCGCACAGCTAAACCAAACTCCAGTATGAGAAGTATAAATGTCAGACTGTGGCCAAGTGAGGGACCCTCTCTGCACTAATGTAAAGACTGTATGCAAGGTTTAAACCGAATGCTAGCTAAGGCCAACCTAGACTCAACAGCAACCCTTCTCAGCTATCAAGCAGCAAGGCATTAAACAGATGCGCAGAACTAGGATTTGAGGTGACATGACATCTCTTAGCTATTCAGTCATTAAGACTGGTGAGCGAAGCCAGATAAGTAACCGAGCAACAAGCAAGCAAGCAGCAAGCAAGATGATGCAGAACATGAAACAGGTCCAAAGCTGCAACTGTGTATATAGATGCCACCATAACAAACAAAACCACTTGTAGGGAAGTTATTTAAATCATCTTCATTTGGAATTATGGCATTATTATTACCCCAAAGTCCCAGCTGATGTTTTTGAGTAACATCAGCAAATACCTGATTTCCAGCTATCCTAAGGAAGTGGTATGTCTACCGATCTTTACATCACAGAACTTTCTATCCCCTCATCTCTACTTCATTCTCAAGCATCCCGAACACAGTCACACACATTGTGCATACTGTCTGCACTAAATACACATTTAATCCATGCATATTTTCACCGACCTTACTGGGGATTCCCGTAGACTTACTAACTACTCTGCATGCCCTGTGTGCAAACCATTGCTAATAAGCACCTTATTGACAAGAAGCTATATAGCTCGTTTCACTGTAAGGGACAATGGTGCTGCCCCCAGACTTCAAAGCTCAGCAGAAAATCAAGAACTGCTATGTAAAACTCAGACTACAACACCAGTTTGTGATAGCCTCTCAGTACAGATAGCCGTGAAAATGGCTAAATACCCATCATGTGAAGTCAACACTCTCTTGGTCTAATGCAAACTTCTATCCAATGAAACAAGCCAAGTGTCAAAATCCTCCCAACTACTGAAACCCAAAAGGTTAACTGAGCTCAGAGAGTTTTTCACGCCACTTCCTTTCTGAAGAAAACTACCGAAGTTTTTTGTTTTCTTCACTTTTCCAAAGGTGTTGTGTGTTTTTTTTTTTAAACTTAAAAACACCTTGAGGCAAGAACTTCCCCACAGAAGAATATGTGTTGAATTCTGGGAAAAATAGCTAATTAAGCCGAACAGTTTTCAAAGTCATTTAAATGAATCCAGAAATATGGAAAGACATAATTACCAAGAGGTAAAGGGTGGGAGAAAAAGACTTAAAACAGATCACAATCTGAAGCTAACCTCCTCAAGGATGGGTGTGGGAGGGAAAAAAAAAACCCCACCACACATACGTGTACACACACCCCACCACAAAACTCTTTTCTACTTCTCGTAAACCAGTAATTGAAGCTATGCTATAAGCCAAACTAAACACACCACCAGTTTTATTTTAGATAGTGGCGATTAACACCCTGGCTTGTTAACAGTAGGAAAAATTCTGCACTGAAGGTCAGAGACAGGGCAAGTAAGTTTGCTGTTAAAATAATCTGACCCATTGTCTTTCATTCCTATTCAGGCACCTGTAAGAAAAGTTCAGGATAAAACCTTGTCCAGAATTGCTGCCTGCCTAGCTAGATGTCCCTGCTTCCTAACAGACTGGAAGGGCTGAATTTACTGAATAAAGCCTCCTGTTATGAATTGCTTTCCCAGCTTTCCTAATGAACATAAAACACTGAATGAAAAGGAGAAAACAATGACTATAAGCAAACCCTGAAGTTGGTGTTAATAGTCTCCATTCCAGACACTTTTTTTTTTAAATTAAAAACTGTATACACTGGGTCATTTTAGCCCACAGCTAAGTAACTACTAAAAATGATGTAGAAATTTGACATCCTACATCTTCTTCTATTATATCCCAATTTTGGTGCCAAAGATGAAACACGCTATCTTTCATTTTTCCCATATCACCATCTTCTATTGTTCTGTAAGAAGCTAACAGACTGTGTCATCAAGACAGCACCCTTTTTACTAGCTTTCCTCTTCAGGTTCCTCGGAGAGAAATGCTTCATGTACACCTCAAAGGAATCCAAAATTCCAGCAGTGAGCAGGTATCAGCCTACCCTTCACTAAAAATTCTTCCTGTAGAACCCTGAAAACAGATTTCAGAAACAAAAGCAAACTTTATAAATGCATCCAACATTCTTAAATTCTATTATTTACACATCTAACATTTTGGGGGTCTTGTTTGTTTGTTTTGTTCAATAATCAAAATGCAAATCACAGCATATGATCCAATATTCCATATTAGCATCTGCATGGATCATTGGTAGGGCTGGTATTAAACACTATTTCAATCCACAGCACAAAATCTACCATTTAAGTTAACGGTGAAACTCTTAGCAGGGACAGACTGCAATCCATTAGCTAAATATCTAGTTTCACCTTAATTTCAGTGTTAAGAATTGCATTTTTGTGCCAAGATTAAAAAATAAAAAAATACACAAATTAAAAAATAATCCAAGACAAAAAAGAAGCAACTGAAAATAGGCGTTTTTTCACTAAAAAGTGTTTGACATCCTGTCCCACAGCTTTTGCTTCCATGTTTTCCCACACTGGTGTGAAGGATGATAGACTTGCTCTATCTGCCCTTGACCTGACATGACAAAAGCAAACAAAAAAGGCAGGCAAAGAGGAATCTGTCCACCTTGGCTTTGGTTGCCACTTCAGTCAAGTACTTATTCTGGACTTCTCCACATCCCCCTTATTCCACCATTCATTCTCACTGTCCTACTCCTTTTCCAGGTGTTGCTGCCTCCAGTCAGCACTCAGTGACCACAGTACCACCCTGTCTCCACAGAAGTATGTCACTCCTTTGCATCCCACTACATTCATATTGTTGTCAATGCATCTTTTCCTTCCAAGTGGTGAATCAACCATCTGCCCTCTCTGACAAAAAGCAGAAATTCTTTTTCTTAGTCCTTAAGTGAATAGTCTTCTATTCCTTATTATTTTCATCCTAAATCATCCCCTTATCTTTGAAATCATCCAATTTCTCCTGATTATTTTCTGATCCTCACTTGTTCTGATGATGCCCCAGGTATGAAACTTGCTCGTGATGCATAGCACACACCACTTGTGCATCCAAGTTAACGGACATTAATAACAGACTGGTGCCAAGAATATTATCCATGCAACTCCATTAGTAGCTTATGACAACCAAGAAGCCCTTGTTTTATCATAACCTATTATTGTCTCCTCTTCACTCCATACCTTAACCATTTCACAAAACCTGTAGTATTGTCCATTCTCCAGCTTCAATGAAATCTAATGACACACAATTGAAAGTGCAGTTCGTTGAAGTCCAACAGATTGAGTAGCATTCCTTCTGCTTACTTCAGAACATTATTTTGGCACAAACTCTAAAATCTAGTGAATTCTACTACGACACTACATTTCATTTGATTCCATTTTCCACAAAAGCCCCTATCCTTAATTGTTCTTCATTTCAGAGTTTCAGCAAGTTCATATGATGTCAAAATACTGGAGAAAGTATATGCTCTGTAAGCCTTCTGGTTCAACCTCAATAGCTGGCAAACAAAATACCCAGTGGCCTTCCGTTCAGTTTCCAGGCTGCAATTTTTTCTATTGCCATCCAGACTCGTCATTTCATATCTCAGACCTTCCCCCTGTTCTAAGTAGGAGATGAATACGTGAGCTGGAAGGATTTGAATAAACTCAAAACTTTATTTCCACCCCACCTATATTAGCTTTCACATATATTCTTTTTTTCACTACCAGTCCTGCAGTTGTTTCCATTTTCTACTCTGAAAGTGTAGGCTGTCAAACCACTAAAGTAATGCCTTAATTTCTGAATCATTCCCAGATTATCTTCAATCTCTAACCTGCTCCTGCTGCAAAGCTTTCTCTTACCTGCAGAGAAAGCTCCATGACGTAAAAGTCAAATAAAAGGCCTATTTGCAGAGGCTTTATTTGAACATCTATTAAATAATTAGTATGCACTAACGGAAAAGAGTGAGATTATAGAACCTATTTAAACCAGTGTGTCTACGTAAAAGCCTGCTACTTACACATCTTGGGTGAAACTAAGAAACAGCATGTTCTTCCCCCCCCCCCCCCAAAGGTGTTAAAACCAAGTTTACATTCAAACTTAGTTTTGAGCAGAAAAGAAAGGTGGAAGGAGAGGTATTAAGCTTTCTTCTCTCTGAGAAGGCACTCTGGATGATACTCTGGAGATATCTTAGAAGTCAAACTGAAAGGGACGTTGAAGAAAGCTCAGACTTTGAAGTCACACTTGCTGCAGAAGATTTTTAAAATGCATTGCTCTGAGTTCACATACTCTAAAATTTCAGCTGCTACAAAAGTCAGAAGCATGGACCACTACATTATTTTAAGGAAACATTACATGGATATGGGAGGACGCAGTAAAATTTGCCCTGATCCACATATTCTGCACATTCATTTTTATACTGACTTCTTTCATGCAACAAGAAGCACATGAAAGCATTCTTTCAGGGTTAAGTTCCCACTGACTGGAAAAGGAGAAACATAACCCCCATTTTTAAAAAGGAAAAAAGGAAGACTCGGGGAACTACAGGCCAGTCAGGCTCACCTCTGTGCCTGGGAAGATCATGGAACAGATCCTCCTGGAAGCTCTGCTAAGGCACATGGAGGACAGGGAGGTCATTCAAGACAGCCAGCATGGCGTCACCAAGGGCAAGTCCTGCCTGACCAACCTAGTGGCCTTCTATGATGGAGTGACTACATCAGTGGACACGGGAAGGGCTACAGATGTCGTCTATCTGGACCTCTGTAAGGCCTTTGACACGGTCCCCCACAACATCCTTCTCTCTAAACTGGAGAGGTATGGATTTGATGGGTGGACTGTCCGGTGGGTGAGGAATTGGTTGGATGGTCACATCCAGAGGGTAGTGGTCAA
>NW_008794883.1:2320123-2325365 GCF_000699145.1 Aptenodytes forsteri | reverse complement strand
GCAACAGGCCAAGGGGGAATGGCTTTAAACTAAAGGGGGGTAGATTTAGACTAGATAGAAGGAAGAAATGTTTTACGCTGAGGGTGGTGAAACACTGGCCCAGGTTGCCCAGAGAGGTGGATGCCCCATCCCTGGAAACATTCCAGGTCAGGTTGGATGGGGCTCTGAGCAACCTGATCTAGTTGACTATGTCCCTGCTCATGGCAGGGGGGTTGGACTAGATGGCCTTTAGAGGTCCCTTCCAACCCAAACCATTCTGTAATTCTATGATTCTATGACATAGCGGAGCCTCTGGTCTGACTAAACTGCAGTGTGACCCAACTTTGAGACAATTTAGAATTGCAAGACTAATGTGGGATTACACAGGAATATCTCCACATAGAATTCGACAACAGATTGTTGTAAGACTGTTTTTTTCATAAGTATTAACTGAAAATGTTACAAATATTTAGTCTTACCTAAAGACAGTTAACTTTCTATAGCTTTTTAAAAAATTTCTTACCTTCAATTAGAAATTTCTGGGTTTTTTTTCCAAATAGAAATATTCTATTTAGTGCACCTGAGAGACTTAGTTCTACCATAGTTGACATGCGTATGAGCACTTAAACTTTATCCTGTCAAATTAAACACCGTGCAACGTTTTTCGACATAACCAATTAACAAAAAACAGCACACCTCAAAAGAAGTGATGTGCAAAAACATCTGAAAACTATTCTTTCAATGACTTTATCAAGGCTTAAATCACTTTATACAAGATTAAATTAAGAACACAACCCTTCACCTCCAGCTATATGCTTGTGCAAATTCACATACTATACAAATTGAAGTTCTTAGTGGGCTGAAGGTGATTATGTTATATAATGAGCTTGCAAGGAACTTTTTTAATAAAGACACTTTTCAGATGTTTCCTGTGAAGCAGTAGAGCAAGCTAATTAACGTACAAGGAAGTTACCTTGAATTTTATCATACAGCAAAACCTACTTGATGCTAGCCTATCTGGCCCCCTCCCCAGTTCAAAATGCACAGCAAGTTTACAGGCAAGATAGTAGTGTGGCTTATTAAAACAATAATCTTGTTGGCAGACATTTCTGGGTTCGGTTGCTTTCAAAAAAATTTTGGCAAACTTCCTTTTTTTTTTTTTGAGTTTTTGCTTCCTGGCCCTCCCCATCAAACAGATTTTTGAGGAAAATTTCAACCACAGCAAGCTAGGTGCTCCAACAGCAGATGATAACTGAGAAAACATGCCGTCTTCTCCAGGTTTAAAATGTCTCGCTTTTCAAAGCAGCTCTAGCTTCACAGTTTTGCAGCAGTGGCTAAAATGATAAGAAACTGAAGAAAGAGAAGGTGTGATCTCATGGCTATTAAAACTACAATTCCTTCCCTTAATTTAGTATTTACACCCTCTACTACAGCACTGCAGGGTCAGTCTAAACAAATCATTCACGCCACCTATCCCAAGGTGGCCAACAGATGCCTAGTTCCTGTTTTCTCAGGATCCCATCTGGCAGGCTGTAGTCTGACCTAGAGCCACACACCAGTGAAGAGGAAGAAAAATGCTAAACACTTTTGAAAAGGCAATTCAGATTGAAGACATCTTAATTGGGCTACCTAACAGAGGTAGAGCAAGGCAAAGTATTTCTTCCAGTCACTCCCCTCCGTAGGTTGGGAATGAAGCCCAGGAAAGTGAGGAGATTGGAAATATATCCAAGTATTTCATAGTGTAATACTAAATAAGACCACAGAAATCCCACAATAAAATTAGTTGTTTGATCTTATGTTCAAGGGAACCTAATACTGGACAGCTGCTGACTAAAGCCTCCTAGGTAGCTGACCTCTAAGGGATCACAACAGATTTGTTCACCACGGTGTCAAAACTGCTCTGCAACTGTTGGAGGTATCTTTCCTCAAAGATTTGTTTGCAAATACTCAAGCACACACTCTTGAACAAGACGTTCAAAGATTCGGTAGAGAAGTCACTACATGAATGGCATAACATAATACATTTTCATGCCTTCAAAGGAGTTCAGCATTTGGTATCTAATTTCACTTGCAACAAAAATATATTTTTTACACAATAGTATGTATAGTTTATACCACCACACGAAATCACCAACAGCAATTGACACCAATAAACTGTAAAAGGTTAATTTCTAGATTGTTATTTAATCTTCTATTTAGGGAAGTATTTTGGATTCATTTGTCAGAACCTATTTCTGCTTCCTAAACAACCCGATGAGCTCCTTTGCTGGGACAGAGGACTGATTCATTGTGCCCTCGTAAAATGAAGTCAGAGTTACCACTATGACTTCGTAATAATCTTTATTATCATTCAGTACAGGGATGAATTCACCCTATAAAGAAAATAAATTTATTTTACACACTAAGACCCTATTAGGCAGCACAGTTCAACCAGCATTCCCAATGCTGCCCCAAACTGAAGGGGAGATTGTTACCATGCATTTTCAGAGATCAGTGAAAGTAATTGAGCCATGGAAATACAAAATAACACCTGTTCCACTTAAACTTCTTTTTTACATTCTCCTTCCAACAGGCAAAAACAAAAGGCAGCCAAAATATTCAAACTAAAACCTAAAGATGATCAGAGAAAGCCTACACAAGAAAACTTGGGCTAACTTGTTTGTTATTATCATTGGCCTTGTGTTGGTTTTCATGTAGGTTTAGAAAAGCAGTACAGTTATGAGCAGTGAAGGAGAAAAGATGCAGACCTTCAGAAGGGATGAGAAGAACAAGACGGCAACTGAAAATTCTCCTCAATGAAGGCCAGCCCCTGAAGCGGGTGCACAGCAGAAAAAAAGCTATAATAGGAGCAGCACTAAGAAATTAACAAGCAGCTAATGGCAGCAATTTTTTTCTTGCACAGAAGGTGGAGTACATTCTCAAAATTTAGACCTCACTATTAGGACTTGCTCTATGCACTAATTACCTTTGGAAACAAAACAAACCAATAAGCCTATGTATAACATAAGCACAATTGAACATCACTCTGGAAGTCATGACTTGCTCGCCTTTAAAGACAAAGGTAAAGGTCTCCCTAAAAAAAACCTCCCTAAAAAAAACCAAAACAAAACAAAACAAAACAAAACAAAACAAAACAAAACAAAACAAAACAAAACAAAACAAAACAAAACAAAACAAAACAAAACAAAACAAAACAAAACAAAACAAAACAAAACAAAACAAAACAAAACAAAACAAAACAAAACAAAACAAAACAAAACAAAACAAAACAAAACAAAACAAAACAAAACAAAACAAAACAAAACAAAACAAAACAAAACAAAACAAAACAAAACAAAAAAAAGGCAAAAAGCAAAGCACAGAATTAAACTAATCCTACTGTCACTGGAAACTCTCCGGCATTTATCTTACTGTCAAACCACAAAACAAACTTCAAAGGGATGTCTGTTTGCCCCGTGGGTACACCTATACTGGAAAAGCTTTTGTAGTTAAACTTAACAGCCTGTTAGAATCCACTGAAAGCGGTGTCAACTACTTGGCTTTTTTAATCTCGACTAGAAAGGAGTAGTTCTTGCTTGCTTTTTTCCCACGAGGAACAAATGCATCAAAACAGAGTATTAACTTGCTGCTGCTATGAAAGAAGTAATTTCATGCCAGAGTTTAAGAAACATTTTTCAACCAGTAAACGCTCTAGGGGGTTATATACACTAAAGGGATTTTACCCACAAAAAGAAGGGGTAAAGAAATCAGAAGCTGAGATACCCATGTTCAAAGTTCCCACTTTACTCAGACTTTTGCAGGACTTTGGAAGTATGACTGAGTCTTTTGACAGGACAGCAGCACCCCCTACCTCACACTACACTGAATAAATAATACTTTAAAAAAATCCTGATGCCAATTTACTACAGTATTAGGCCTTACACAAATAGGTTACTACTAGGAGAGTCACTTAAAAAATGCGCTTTGTGTAGGTACAGTTTCTCAGAGAACTTTGATTAAAATAAGGTAACAACAGTTAGGAGAAACTGGAAATATGGTTCATACAAGCACAGCAGCTTGATTTAAAAGAAAAATCAGATGCATAGCCTTAAATGTAATATCCTGTCTGTAGACAAAGTGAAAGAATACTCATAGATTATCACTCTGCAGATATGGGGAGGACATTATAAAGGACTTTGTAGCAACGAGAGACAAGCCATTCAGAAAGAGGACTTCTTGAGGATGAACAAAAATTACTTTCCAGCTCGCCTTTGCTGTAAGTTGAGGGTTCGCTTTATAGTATGGACAAGACGGTCATTAAGAGAATTCCTACCTCCTTTAAACCAGAAAAGATCACATATATTCCTGGAATTTGCTACGTATCTCAAACTGATTCAAAAGAACACTGTTTTGTCTCAGCACCATCGTAATCTTCTTCTTGACTTTAATCCCTATCATTGTCACTGCGAATATTCCTTGCTCTTGAGACAGAGCATCTGCATTCACTGCAATACGCACTCGAGCCGCAGGCACCGCGCACCAGACCTATCGCACGTATAACCTTCCAGGAAGTTACCTGATGTGAGGATTAAAGTCTAAACCAAATACGTATTCCGAGAATGCTGTGCTGGTTTTGTATTTGCCCTACATTTGGTATCGTGATTTTTAACGCACTATTCCCTAGATCAAATAAGTTTATATTACTAAATATAGTCATTCTCTCCCCCCTCAAACTCAGCTCCAGAAGGATTAGCTTTTTCTCCATCACCGTCAATGAGGATTCTGCAAGCCAAGCCAGGCCTCTGGTGTCACCTGTGTGAGCCTACTATCCTCAAATCAAGACACACATGGAAATCCATTTCTTCTGACTGTTTGCATAAAATTAAGCAATTGGAAGTTTAAGTGAATTATTCTGAAGATGTACAAAATTAAAATGCAACGTACATTTTCGTCGCTGTCCTACAGTTGCCAAAAGAGTCTGGTATTGCTCTTTAAGTGGTCATGCCAAATCCTGATGATGCAGGCTCTTAGGGAATATTAGTCTGTATAAGGCGCACAAACTAAAACCCACTTTGTACCCAACTACATATTTTAACAACGTAGCATTTATTAACATTCTTTTTTTTTTTCCCCAACAGAGCTAGAGTGACGTAACTCTTTTGAATGTATTTGGCCTGCTCTACTTACTGGATCAAAACAGATTTCCATTTGTTTTAAATATAGCAGTGCTGAAATCTGCCTCATAGCTATAACAGAATGAAAAGGGGGGGGGGGCAGGGTAAAT
>NW_008794883.1:2317606-2320050 GCF_000699145.1 Aptenodytes forsteri | reverse complement strand
AAAAAGGGGGGGGGGGGGGGGAAGGATAAATTTCCTATGCCAGTCCTGCCTGCAGCCATAAAAACATTTTTTATTTGTTTCACTTTGGTTGTGCAGAAGTAGTCCTGTTACTGAACAGAAGTTATTTCTCTAGACATAAATGACTACTTAGTTTTCCAAACCTGTAATCTGTAGTGAAATCAACAAACTCTAAGCTATGAGCTGCCTGGTAAGTTTTTAGTTTCAATTTTGCGGTTGTTTGGCAGAAGATCTGCATCACTGCTAACCATGCTGGAAGGCGTCCTAAAATTTGAAACATTTATTCCTACCACTTTCCCACATTAAAAAGACAGAATTCTAGAGTCAGTGATGAGCAGATTACAGTCTTGCATCTTCAACAAAAATTGTGTTAAAGAGTTTCTTAACAGGGTTTTAGGCAACAGGAGTGGCAAAGTCTGAAGAATGAAGGCTCAGATCGTTACACAGAAGAGGCTAACCTCAAAAGCTGTGGTTTGATCCAGTACAGTATTTGTGAAGTATTTCCACTACACCCATCTTTTAATAGCTTTTTTAATGACAATCACGAAGGTCAGAAGACTCATGGATGTATGTGAAGAGGGGGGAAAAAACATTCTACTAGAAGCTATGGGAAGTGTTTTACTTTATCTGAGCAACTGGTTCACAACTTCCTAAAGCGTGACATGTTAAAATACCATAAAGCAGTCCCAAAACAACCAAGTTTCAAAATGCAAATGAGGTAGATTGCAACATGTATTAATCCTGCAAGAGCTGTTCTTAATTACTATTATTATTTAGACCATCACAGTAAATGAAGCTTTGTCCAATCCATTTTGGGTTTTTCCCTAGCCTTAAGAAATCATAAAAACATAAACCACAGGTTTTTAGTCAGCTAACTAAGGTGCCTTAGTGAACTTACTGGGGTGGCATATCGTTCTTTGCAAAGCAAAAACTAAAACCTGGAAATACTAGAACTTACTGCATTTTCCCCATGTTTTCATAGTTTAATTAAGGATCTGTAATACATAAAACACCGACAGCCCTACATTCTGATGGGACAAACATGTGGCTAAACTCAAGTGTTTTTAAAACAGGTCATTCTGAGCAAATAGCTGAAGTTATTTGGGCTGTCTACACTAAATATATTCCAACATAGTCAGCAGTGACTGTCTGGCTTGAGAAAAGCCTGGCATTTAATTCCGGAAAGAATAATCCTACGCAGAAAGTTCAGTTTAGCAATCTGCAGAAAAGCAGGACCCATCCAGAAAAGAGGATTCAGATCGTAGGCTCAAGTGCAATTGTTCAGACAGGCTTCACGAGGCAGCACCGCAGAAAGGAAAGGCAGATGCAAAGACAGAGACAGTGATGCCAGATGCTACCCAATCATCTGCCGCAGTATTAGCATACGGTTGGGAGCGCAAGTCAGACAAAGGCGGTAAGACAAAAACAGAACTTGTCTAAAAAAGTTTTCAACCGGATTCATTCAAAAAGCTGACGAAAAATCAACATTCCTCCTCCACATCTAGCGACCCTTTTGTCAGATGTTTAATTTTCTTCAGCAGCAACACGTGATGGGTCAAATGATGCCATACTCAACACTGACGGAAACCACCTTTTCCATTAGCTGGTATCTGAGAGGGAGCAAGCACGGCTTCTCATTCCTCCAGCTGGGCAGCAGAAAGACTGAGTCCATTCACTGCAACAAAAGGAGACTGCTAGGCCTGCTCGGAAACAGCAGTGTCAGGGAGGGGTTCCAGGTGTGGTTCATCAGATGCATATAGAGCTATAAATAGAGGTGCTGTGGGTAAGAGGTTAGCCGTTGCAGAAGACGGCTTCCTCTGCTGTGCAGCAAGCTGGACTTACAGAAGCACGGCCTAAGAGCAAGACTTCAGAATTTATTTGATTTCTGCCTTGAGAAAAGAACTATCTTTTCAGTTTCTGAAAGCAAGCGGGAGGGTGAAACAAAATTAGGTTGCTGTTGCTTCTCTTGGTTTTACTATAACCGGTGCAGTAATAACGAGAACATTTAGCAGTGGCAACACTTCTCCAATTTTCACATGCTTTGAACTTTGCTAAAATTTCAACTGTTGTTACTAATGGTAAGCTTCCTAATTAATTCGGTGTGGGGGCTGTGTGTCCCACCAATGACCTAACTACTTTGGTAGGACGTCTTGGGTACAGATTACGGCAACTGACTCCGTTTAAATGCAGGGGGGTGTTCTCTTTAGGCTGATCCCGCTCTACTGAAAAACTAGGCTCGGGAGGGTTGTCACAGGCCAGCGGGCAGCAGCACCAGCGCGCCTCTCCCAAAGGAAAACCGGGCTGAGGGGCTCCTGCTAGCTCCTGCCAGCTCCCCGGCTGCCCAGCTGTCAGCCCTGCAGTCAGCCAGCCCCGCGCTGGCAGTCGCCTGGTGGTGGCAGGGAACCATGGAGCATCGCTACAGCCAG
>NW_008794883.1:2298627-2314871 GCF_000699145.1 Aptenodytes forsteri | reverse complement strand
AGAGAAATAGGCCGGGGGTTCATTTGGACTGTATCAACCTATGGGTTCTTTTTTAATTTATTTCTGTGATCCTGCTGGTGGCCGCTTTGCTTCTCCCTTAGAACAAGGGGTTTCATTTGGACTGTATCAACCTATTGGGGTTCTTTTCAGCTTGGAGAAATAAAAGCTTTTTTTTTTTTTCTTTCCCCCCCCTTAATTTTCCGTTGCCTTTTTTTAACTTGGCGGGCTTGTTTTCATAGCAGCGTTTGCCGTTTGTTGGATGGTGATTTGCCATCTTCACTGGCCGCCCCGGGAAAGGCAGATATCTGATAGACCTATCTTAGTGGAGTTAAAGACAGATTATTTTACAGAAATATATTAAAAAGAAGTTTCAGCGTTCCACTGTGAAAGGATATTGTATCAGTAAAGCGATGTTCTAAAATGGTTCGGTGAAAAACAAATACCACTGGCCCTCCGAAAACGGGAGTGTTTGGTAGCAACCCGAGTTACTATGGATGACTTAGGCTCATACGTAATCCTAGAATTAACGCAGCGCTAGAATTAGTATAAAACTTGTAAATTTTATATTCTTCTTGTAATATCTGCTTATTAGTATGAATTAATTAAAAAAAAATTGTTACAATCACATGTAAGGTGGCAAGTAATTTTTAACCTGTTCATTTACTTTCCTTGCAGCAGGCCACAGCAAGTCTGTATCGGCAAGACGCGCCGCGTGCAGAGCGATTGTGCACGTTGACTTGGACTGCTTTTATGCACAAGTAGAAATGATCCGTAATCCTGAATTAAGAGACAAGCCTTTAGGTACGAGTTACCTTGCTGTTAATTTGGGGATTATGTGTATTCAGGCAGAAGAAACTAAGGACGTGAATAAAGCAAGGACATGCCTGTGTGGTGAGAGACAGGCAGTCGCAGCGGAGCTGAAGTGGAGTTTTAGCCACATCCAGTGTGAGCAAGGTGCAGTCTAGCCTCCACGTAGCTGTGACTACAAGATTAATAAACCCTCCTGAGCGCAAGCAAGTACAGGCACTTGCCGACGTGTCTGAGCAGTTCTGGGGATTGAAGCTGGTTTGTAACGTACATGGGCATAGAGAGGGCTGAGCGCCACGGGTGAGCCCGAGCCTTTTGACACGGTCATGCTTAATGCATGCTTTCTCCCGTCCAGAAGTTAAGAATGAATGCGAGGCAGGCAGTGGCGCCTACGACCAGTGGAGAAAGCACATCGTAAAATGACTGTTACGTAAAAAGCACTTTCACGGGTAAGATTGGCTGAAAAGGCCCAAAATTAAGAGCGGTATTACAATGGGGAAAAAATACCTGTAAGGTTTTAAAATGTTCTTACTGTCCAGTAACCTAAAGCAAGAGATCTGTCCTTCTCATAGTCTTGTAAAACAAGACTGTTGTGCTGGTTTGCTTGTTCTGTGACGTTGCGTTCTGATCAAAGCATATGCTTTGCCGTCTTTGCAGTACATGAAAGTACTGTGGTCTTCCGTGAAGTACCGAGACACCTGAACTTTAAAACACATTTAACCTTTATTTTTAGGCGTGCAACAGAAATACATCGTAGTTACCTGTAACTATGAAGCCAGAAAACGTGGAGTTAAGAAAATGATGTCTGTCAAGGATGCTAAAGAGAAGTGTCCTCAACTGATACTGGTTAATGGAGAAGATCTAACGCCATACAGGGAAATGTCATACAAGGTCACAGGTACAAAATTAACAATTTTTCAGCAGAGGACAAACACTTTCTGTTAAATTCTGCGTGCACGCGCACACGTGTGCAATAGCAGACGACATTTTCCTGCTCTAAAAGTTCTTACTAGAATGAGCCTCATGCCATGGCGGTAATGCTTACAGTCGTACGATGTCAGTATTTCATAAAATAAGCTATTAGACTTGGTGGCAGTCTGGGTCAGGCACTATACACGTGTCATACTGACGTTATGTGGGATCCGTGTGCTACGTTAGGATTATGCCCATGTAGTCCTTCAGGAACAATTTTTCTAATTAAATACTGACTGCAGTAACGTACGTCCAAATGTGAAGCAATGGAGGACAGAATGCTGAAGCCTTCGAGTGGGTGAACTTCTCCGGTATCTCTTAATTAAATGATATGCCAGCATTGTCACTGATTACTGCTGTTATCATTAGCAGTGTTAGCAGGTGAAATGGTAATAACTTAAAAGTGAAAGCCCACCTAGCTGGGAAACAGATTTCCTTAGGAGAAAGTACTGCAGGGGTTGAGAACTATGATTTCAAAAAGAAATGAGGAAAGAAAGAAGAGATTTGGGGAGAAGAAAAGCAGCTGACAGAGGCAGTTGTGGGATGAAGAAATATTCCTCCTCTTCACCTTTGCTAAAGTAGGTGCCTCATTATTTTATCTGGAAGAGAACAGAGTTTCTCTTCATGCAAGCATCCTGCTTGAGTCCGTAGGAAGTCAGCTGTGGATTGATGCAGACGTGAAAACCTCACAGTATTAGTTGTGTGCATGTGATCCTTGGGTACCTTTCCTCCTAGAGCTGTTGGGGGAATTTTGTTCGCTGGTGGAGAGGCTCGGGTTCGATGAAAATTTTGTGGATATCACAGAGATTGTAGAGAAAAGACTAAACGAGCTACAGCAAAGTGGATGTTCCAGAGTCTGTGTCTCTGGCCACGTGTACAACAACCAAGGTGAGTTAAACATTCTTCATGTTGAAAAATATGGTGAACGTTTGTGAAGTTCAGTACAAAGTATCTGTCTGCTTCTAAGTGTTGTCCAGAGCTGAACAGTTGGAAACTTGGATTGCTCTGTGCTTGGTTTCTGTATTTGAGAGCACATGTATCGCAAATGTTAATCAGCGTTCCAATTAGACTGTACAAAAAATAAATCTCTGTGGTAGGTAAGCACGTACAATGATTTGGGAGAACAGATTTTCATTGTCTTTTTTTCTTTAAAGTAGTTTTACTGTAGTAAGACATAGAATTTTGTTTCAGCTTGAATGTTGTTGTCAATTGGCAAAACGGAGTGAGTTTTTTAACGAATAAAAAACAAAAAACAGTAAATTTTTGCTACAGCCACTAAGTAGGTCAGGAATAGACTTGCTGAGACCCAATTAGCTAACTGAGCTGCTTCACACATTGTCAGACGTGAATGCAATAGCTATGCCATGATACTCATTTCACGCACTAGGAAGGAAAGCAGTTGGTTTTTTCTTGGACTTTGAGCTATTGCAATGGCTTTGATTATGGTTTGGAGAGGAGGGAAATGCCTGAACCGTCCTTTTCCTCATTTGGCATTTGCATGTGAGTAATAAAGGCTTAGCTGCAAGGCAAGCCCTCTAAATGAAAGATTTGTAAGTCTCTACTTTGGTTACATTGGTACAAGAATCTGTGATGTTTAATGCTTTTCTTTAACGTCTCTTAATAGATTGTATTTTGTATTTAAAATACTCCCTAAATGTTATGCTTCCTGGACAGTATGCCCCTGGTTTTGGACAGCAGCAGTCTCCCTTTTACCAGGGTTTTTGGGAGATAAGAGTGAGGTTAAACTTGGATACAGAAGCCACGGCAATACCACTTGACCCCTGAGACCATACTTCCTTGTACTGCTGTAATGCAATGTAAAAAATACCTAAATCTAGAGAATTAGCTAACTAGGTGGCTGTTTACATACTGAACACCGCCTTCTTTTTCTTTGCAGCTATCAATTTGCAGGATACAACGCATGTAAGACTAGTTATTGGATCTCAGATTGCAGAAGAGTTCAGGGAAGCCATACATGCGAGACTGGGCCTCACAGGCTGTGCAGGAGTGGCCTCTAACAAATTACTGTCTAAACTCGTATCTGGGACCTTTAAACCAAATCAGCAAACAGTTCTTCTGCCTGAAAGCTCTCAAGATCTAATACGCAGCCTTGATCACATCCAGAAAGTGCCTGGTAAGTATGGTGCTCTGAGCATAGATGGAGAACATACTGACAACTCTTAAGATGATAAGAAAAAATACTGAAAAAATTATAGCTGAAATAATTTTAAAATCTAGTTCTCACAAGCAGGCAGCAGGGTGCGCAGGTGTGTGTTTAGGGTGCTTTTGTGTTTTTTTTTTTAATAAGCTGTTTGAGTTTTGCTTAGCAGAAGGAATGAAAGGACTTTGGTTTTCTTAATTTTCGGTTGTGACATAAATGCCTTGCAGCACTTCACAAGATACCTTCAAAAATACTAAAATCTCAGTTTATTTTTATCGAAGCCCAAACATTGTGGTTGATACTAGGTTTTAAATACAAACTTTTTTAAACTTGCCGATTGGAAACCTACTGAGGGTTATTAAAACAGTCTATTGGAGCCCGATAGAATACTCTGAGGACATACTTTTCCTGCTTATTCTACACTGATGCTGTGCTGTTGGCCAGGAAGCATTGATGTGGGCTACAGACCCAGGCAGACTTTTGCTGTGTCCCGGTATGGCTTTTCTAATGGCAGATTCTGAAACTCGAATGGAAACTCACCAAAAATGTTGCTGAAAAGCCTGCATTGCAGTAGTGAAAATAATTGTCAGTACTACACAGGTGGGCATTATTTATATGTATGTATATACCTACTTTCACTTTTCTGTGTATTTTTAATACACACTTTATTTAGGCATTGGCTACAAAACTGCCAAACGTCTTGAAACACTGGGTGTTAGGAACGTGTGTGATCTCCAAGCGTTTCCGTCTGCTGTGTTAGAGAAGGAACTAGGTGTTTCTATTGCGCAGCGTATCCAAAAACTCAGCTACGGAGAAGATGACGCCCCTGTGATGCCATCAGGCCCTCCTCAGGTACAAGTATTGTTCTGAAGTACTTTATAAAGAGCAAAAAAATCGCTTTTAGTTTTACACAGCTTTGCTGGACTAACCAAAATGATGCATTTTTGTATGTATTCTCTAGTACAACTCAAATTAATGGATAATTCTCCTGAAATTCAGTTGAGCTCTGAGTGTCAAAGATATCTTGGCGGTGTTAATTCTACACACTTAACTGTGATACTTTTTTCCTCTTCAGAATGTTGAAGTAAATATAAAATTGAAAGGACTAATGGGTTTTTTTAGTCCTTTAGTGATGAAGATTCCTTTAAAAAATGTTCATCAGAAGTGGAAGTTAAAGAGAAAATTGAAGAACTGCTTCCTAACCTACTAGACAGGTGACTGTCTTCAGTAGCTCTTTTTGATGACCGAATTTGTGACCTGAAGGGACTAGGCACGTATGTTAGGTTTGTCTCACTCTACGCTTCTTCTCTCAGCAAAACGCCATGTATAGGGACAGCACCTGCCTCTCCAACTTCCCCTCTGGTCTTTTTTTCTCAATTCATGCATTGTCCTGCTGTATTGCCCCACTTTCGTCTTGCCCCCAGGCTGGCTGCCAGCCCTTCCATTCCTGTGCAGCCTCTCTGATAAAGCATTTGCTGATCCTCCTCTGTTGCCTTGGTTTTGCATCGCAGTATTTAGTGCACCTTCACTAATCTCTGTGAAGGACCCAAGGTTTTGTTTCTCTTTCCGTAAGTGACTTTCTCTACTTCCAGACCCTTGGTTATCACCATTTGTGCTTGTCTCCTATTCCACAGCTGCTTTTTTGAAAGAACATTTTCATTTCTTCCTCCTTCCCTTGCCCTGTGAATCCAGGCAGCACCCAAACCCGATAGTTGACAAAAACACCAGCATAGCAGGAGGATGCATTTACTCATGTCTTGACTACTGTGACTTTCCTATCCTCCCTTTCTATCCTGTGACTCTCTATGTAAAAGAAATTAATAAAAAGGAGTAATATTCTAGCAGCACTGAACTGTGTTTCCTGTGCTGTCATGCTTCAACTTCTTCTGATTTTTGAAACCCTCTTTGTGTCAGTCCTGAATAGCCTTTGTGTCCCCCATTAGTTCTTGATTTTTATTTTTTTTCCTCTAAGTATTTTCATATTCTCTGCATGCTTCTCTAAGCCTCAAAATAATCTACAGGTCTTAAAGGTTTTCTGTCCCCACATCTATGCAAGTCTCACAAGATATATCCATTTTAGTTATATTAACATTGTGGGCAAGCAGTCTTTTATCTGCATCTCGGACATTGCTTGGTAATCACAAAATTTGAAACGAGGCTGTTTGTCCTACCTTATTTACAACATGGAGAATTGAGATTTTTTTTTTTGGAGGGAAAATACCCCCCCATGCCTTTTGGAGGGGGAAAGAAGCAATTACATCCTTTTGTTTCTTACCCTTCATCCAAAAGCCAGCTGCCAAAGTGGGGATGTCTCCTTGAAAAGCAAAAAGAAGAGCTAAAAGCTGAGGATTATACAGGGTATAACTGCAAAGACTGTACTGCTTTCAGTGTATTAAATACTGAAATGTGGCAGTACTGCAGACTGGCCCACTTAATTTTCACATTCACTTCAGTTGAATACTCTTGGAGACAGTATTCACATTGTATTGAACTTCTAACTTACGGGTAACTCAGGGAACCAGCTAGGACCCAAAGTTCCCCGTATAATCAGTGGAGTAAAGCCAGCAGTTGAGAGAGATCTGTAATGCTTAATTTGACTTTGTAACCTAGGTGCTGTGACAGTTTCTAGAGACCCTCTGAAAAATACTCGTAGTCATGCCTATTGCTTTGTGTGCATTAATGCTCCATAGAGTGTACACAGATGGAAGACAACCCCACACAGTAAGATTGACCATACGCCGGTTCTCCTCAACCAATAAATGGTTTAATCGGGAAAGTCGTCAGTGTCCTATTCCACCTCATCTCATTCAGAAATTTGGAAAAGGTAAACTTAAAATTTTTGAAAGTATCAACTTTGTGCTGCTACCACCTAACTTCTCTGTAAAATTCCGTTCCTTACATTCACAATAATATTCCATACATTTAATATTTGGAAACTATTCCAGTACTTGTAATGGATGTATCTTGATGAGATATGCTAAAAACATATAGAACTGGGATAACTTCTATGTTACTACCATGCTTTAACCTACTCCGGCTGGATTCCTGGAAGTAAATTTCTTGGTGGGCTGGGAAAGGGCGACTGGGGGCTGCTTCCCGGATTAATAATCCGCTTTTCTCTGTTAGGGATTTGAATTATGTTCTCAGTTTTATTATGTAATAAAATGTCTTTTTGATGTACCTCTGAAAATCAGTAACATAACGGCTCTCATCCTTCTCAGACTTAAGCTTTCCAACCGGCAATTGCAATTCATTTGACACTTCATCCAGATTGAGGTGGGGAAATAAATCTGAATCTCTGCTGTGTCAGCACAGAGAATCACCTTTCCCTGACTTCAGTTCCTGAATCACTTCTCACAGTCCTAGAGAAGCTATTGAAAGTCTGTGTAGCTTCTTACTTCAAAATTGCTACTGGACTTCTACATTGGAGGAGACTAACAATTACTGTCAGCTCATACAATATGTCATGCAAACTCCAATGAACCACGTTGTTATCGATGTTGGGATAATGTTATACACCTACGTGGCCCTGTAAAGGCCCTTTTTGGTAGAATTAGATCATTTTTCATGTCTATTCAGCTTGGCTTGTATTCTGTAATTCTTAACGACTATATTGACAGATTATTTTGGAAGCCTTTAGCAGTGTTTGCCTTTGTACTTTGCTATTTAAATCAATGTTAGTCAGTTACTCTTGATTATATACATTGCTTTTTCCCAACCTTTCTTCTTTTAGAAAGCAGCAACGTTATATCCCCATTGGTTGATATACTAATTAAACTCTTTCGAAAGATGATAGATGTAGATCTACCATTTCATCTTACCCTTTTGGGTGTCTGCTTCTCCAACCTCAAAGATCTTCCTAGCAGCACGAAAGGATCAATTGGTTTCTATCTAAAGCAGATGTCACCACCATCAGGCTCTGGTAAACGTGTCCGGGTAAGCTGGAAGATACTGAAAACTATCTGCAGATAAGAAAGCTTCGAGATATTTCTGTCTTTATTATATAGATTTAAACCTTAACTGCTCTGGAATTTTTAGGATCATTAAGTTTTATTCACCTGGTAAAAATTAAGATTTATTTGGAGTCTTCTGAGCAGGTGTTACTTGTTTGCTTTTTTTCATTAGACAGACTGCTTAAAAGAGATTTAATACTGTCTTAAATGGGACAGCCAGCTACGTTATCAAGCCCCTTAACTTGGGCAGAGGGGAAGAATCCAGACTAATGTATTCTAGAAAAAATAATTGCTGAATTTGGCTGTTCATTCCATTAATATCTGCCCTTTATTTAGCATTTGTGAAACAACAGGCCACTTACTCAGATACTGTCATACTGAAGGATCTTTTACCTTGGACTAAAATCTCCTTGAAGTTGCTTATAATTTACCTTGTTGCTTTTATGAAGATACTTTCACAGTGATTATTTACCTTCCTATGCATTCTCAAGTCTCCCCATTCAGGCTAGAAATTAATCAAAGATTCAATTCTGTATTTGCTACTAGCACTAGCTTCTGATCTAGTGAGCTTCTCATTCCTGCTTGGAATTGAACAAATCTCCTACTTCCCAATCACATATGCTAGACAGCGTAGGAGCTGTCTGTGGAAAAGCTGCTAAGTATTTCCACAAGATGCTTTCAGTACTTAATACAAAAACTTAGTAACTTCAAAATTATGTTGTGTAATGAATGCACTGTTTCTATCTTGACATAGCAATTTTGTACATTGATAAACTTGTCTGTTTCTCAACTGCTCAGGAATATGAGGGATTAACATCATACCGTGTATTCTAAAGCTCCACAGAGTTTTAAAGCAATAAAATGTAACTTCAAGGTATTTGCTACTTTAAAATAAGAAAAGGATTCCTACGTGCATGTACTTTTTAAGGTCTATGTTTGAAAATAAGATTTAAAAACACACTACCAATCATAAGGAAAAAAAAATTACTGTGTTAAGGAATAATTTGAAGAACTTGCTGTTAGTAAAATAGTGCTTGGTAACTAGTAGATTACACAGAACATACTTATGCTTTTACATACATTTTTTGCCACAGGAAGTGGAAGATGTCTCACAAGGTGAGGGAAGTGCTTCTCGGAACCAGAACTGCAACAGAACTGGAACTACAAAAGCTAGGAAGCTTTCAGAGGAAAAGAAAAGCAATGTAAAAAAAGCAGGAGTTCCTGACTTCCCATTTCATTTGTCTCCTGGTGATATCGACCAGGAAGTCTTCAGAGAACTTCCAGAAGATATTCAAAAAGAAATTATTTCTGAAAAAACAGAAGCGATCCCTACTGAGAATGTTTCGGGTCAGCCGTCGGTATGTTTTGCAGAAGAGGTACACAGCACTTCCCCAAATTCTAAGGGACTGAACAGTGATACGCACTCTGCAGGGTGCAGTATACATCTCCCGTCAGCTCATGAATCTGCAGCTATTCTGGCACACAGCTCCAGGGCCAGTTGTTCTTCTGAGTGTCCCAGAAGTGCACTGACAAGCAGCAGTATGGCAGAACAACCTACTGACTCGCTGAACTTCAGAGGGAGAGATCTGTCATCTCTGGAAGCTGGAGCCAGCCAAACCGTTTTGCATGTCCCTGTCTTGGATAAAGATAAGCAGGCCTTTGAAACACCTTCTGAGGATAAAACTTATAGTAGGCAAGTGGGAATTGTATTTCCTCCTGATGTTGACACAAAGACTTTTTACGAACTACCTGCAGATGTGCAAGAAGAACTACTAGCTGAATGGAAGAACCAGGAACCCGTGTCCAAGACTTCTATGGATAAACCCCCTGAAAAGCCTAAAACAAGTAAAGGAAGAAGGAATACAGCACCATGTTTATCACAGTCTAACAATTTGCTAAGGTATTTTAAACCACAGTGAAACACTTTTCATAAGAGACACTATAAGAATCAGCACTTGAAGGCACTTTAGTTACGAGAAGTTTGCTATAAATTGTAAAGATGTGAATATTAAAAATATATTTTGACAACTTTTGACATAAAAACTGCTGGTGACTTGTCTGTCTTATTTTTCCTTCTTATAAACTGACAGTTATCTGATGAATCTAGGTGTCCTAAAAATACTATAGTATGCAAATGTCTTTTAGTATTCACTATTAATACCTTAACATGCTGACTGGGGGGAAGGAGTTTTTACTTTAATTTTTACATATACTATGTATGCAGTTAGTTGTTTCTAACAACTTGGGAGGGGATTGAGCAGAGAACATGAAAGCAATTTTCACACTGTTCTTTAATTTGCATCACTGTTTGTGATTTGTAATGGAAATTGCTATTCACATGGCTATCACTATTTCCTGCAGTTAACCCGTAACTTGAGGTACCAGAAATACTAATGGGTAATGGGAAACATTACTTCCAAATGAATCATACCACCAGCTTATTCCTGGAAATTAGTCAGCGTATAAAAATTGTTTAGGTTTGGTGCTCAGGATTCAGCAAGTGACAGACAACTCTGTGCATAAAGAGCAGCTTTTAATGAGTTGCTATATACAAATTCACCAGGCTTTTCTTCAAATATTTAATTCCAAAACAGTGAAATCGTTGCTAATTACACTTGCACACTTACAGTTAATAAATGTGTTTAAAGTCTCTAGTACACAAGATGTTTGCTTGTTTCAGTCAAGAGTACATAATTGAGGTAAAAATTTATCGAAGTGTGTTTAAAGCTATAGCAAAAATATTTGACTACTGTATTTTAACATTGCTATAATTTATATCACCGGATTCTCGTGTGTGTGTGTATATTCTCTGCATATAAAGTGCAAAAATATTACAAAACATCACCTGATTACATTGAAAGCAACATCCTGTACTTTGAGGGTACTTCAGTGTAAATTCTTGCATCATTCCCAAGAACAGAGAAAACCAGCATTCACCATTTTAACAGTTAAGCTTTATACATTTCCACATAAACCGCAATTAAACTTCATCATCTACTTTAAAAATGAATCCAAGTAAAAGATGCATGTGACTTAAGCGCTTATTATTTTCCACTTACATTTAATTATGGTCTTTCAAGCCTTTCAGTCCAGCTCTTGTTTCTGTGATTAAGTTTATGAGAGTAGTAGGTAATGCTGTCTCCACTACAGAACCTGGGAGCATTCCTCCTAGTTCTGGCTGAATAAATACAACTAGCTTAGAATGCTCTGGATTCCTGCGATGAAAGGAGCAAAATCCTTCAGTTAACGCTTGTTACTCTTGCTGTGAAACTTACTGAGATGTAGAAATGTTTACAATTTATAGTTCATCTCTGTTGAAATTACTAATACGAAAAGTGGAGGATGTAGAAGAGTTTCAATTGTTTCAAAAGATAGTCTGAGTCACAAAACTGATCTGCACAAAACTCTCTCAGAACAAAACTGTCTAAAGAAAATTAAAAAAAAAAAAAAGCTGTGTGCTTCAGTAAATTTTAAGCTTTGTATAGAGAAGACAACTCAGGAACCAAAGATGCTAATATAAGGGGGCTTTAAATACTTACTCAGGCAAAGGTGAACACACGTATCCACAGGGATTGTTATAGCCTCGGACACAAGAGGGAGTTGGAGGGCAGCTGGAGTATTCCACACTGACCGCTAGAAGTCACCAGACACACAAAGCAAAATCAAATTAATTATATTTATATATGGCAATCATACAACTCAAAAAAACCTTTTAAAAACAAGAAACTGCTCCAGCTACTACGGGGTAGTACAAGATCTCACAATATGGTCACTGATGTGTTCAGCAATTCCATTCTGTACACAAAACACCTAAAGGACATTACAGAGTTGTGCAAGTAATTCAATACATGTAGAAGTTTCTATAGATGTTTGGGCAGGTACACCCGAAAGTACTATCCTTGAGATGTGATTACACATACCTAAGTGTTGAGGTGTGGCTTAGTTCTGGACAGAGAAGTCAGTTTGTCAGCAGATGTCATTAGTTAGTAAACGCAATTACAGAGAAGATGAGGAAACTGCTGCACACATGCACCGTAGTAGTTAGGAGGGGTTGTTTTGTTTAGTTCTTCATTACTTTTGCGTAATATAAGTATTGTAAGACTATGGCTTGGAAAAAACTGATGGGTCAGTGAAGTTCCAAGCTGAAAAATGTTGTTTTCTGCCATGTACGAAGATCCGCACAAAGGAAAAAGATTAGCACAGAAATGAAGCAGCAGTGAGATATTTTCCTGGCTGGCCATATAGTTGTAATATTAATCATTTTACATTTTGTGTAAGTTTACAGAGCCAAACTCAGAATCAAATATGGAGCAAATTAGCAAGTTCACTCTGAGAATAGCGTATTAGGCCAGTAGCATTTGGTCAGGAAGCCATCTAAGTACAGAAACGTGTTATTAAATAAACACTGAATTTATATAGCAAAATAATAAATTCCAGCTTCCTCATGCTACTACATTTTTTTCAAGTTTTCAAATAGAGGCATAATAGGAGACTAAACAAAGAACACAGTATTTCCGCTGAAGATCAATTTTGATAGTTTCAGAATTAAAAAAACCAGCTTTGTTCTGGGGATAAACAGGAGGGGACTGTTAGCATCAGTAAGACCACACACGGAGCAAGGTACTCTATAGCACAATTAGCCTGCAGAACTTCTACAGCCATTCCCCGTAGGATTTCCCGAATGCAGCCAAAATATGAAAACATGCAGGGAGTTACATGCAACTTACAGTTAGTTGTAAGGATATCACCAGGATATGGTTTAACATGCAGCAGGTCAACAAAGTCTCTTGATGAAATCAGTCCCATACCATAACTGTGTGTTACACTGTGGTATATACCAGTGTCCTACGAGTAAGTAAAAGTAATTTTTTTTTAATCAATACGTAAGAAGCTAAGCTTTATTTAATTGGCAAAGCAGCATTACATGTTGAATAATGAGAGTGTGGCAAAAATGGATTCCTATTTTTAGCATAAGATGACAGTTCTCTTATCGAGTTAGGGCTGAACCAACATGAGAGCCGTGAAAGGGATCTTCCAGTAAAACAGGGTAGGGATTCGCTGCCATTCCCTGTGGCCTAGATTTGAGGCAGGAATATAGTTTCTGTGTGGAAAAACTCAAAACGTGCACATGTAGTATCCACGTTCAGCGGAGCTAGAATGCCTGTTTGCATTAAAATACACATGCAACCTAGCACATTGTGTTCTAGGACAAAGATGTATAACCTGTTAAACTAAATCACTTCCCAAAAAAGCAAAGAAGGTATGGTTGGATGTACCACTACATCGTAACATCTGACCAATTCTAGCAAACCCAGGCAGAGGAAAGTGAGAGAGGTACAGGGAAGACAAAAAGGGGAGGATTCCCCCCCCCCAGTTCAGAGAGTACTTTTCATACACTTGAGTCATTCATGTATGTGTAATACATCCTGAGACCGCTCTCCATCGTACACAGGGCCATCTCTCTAAAGCGGTTAGATCAAAGCCGGCTAACACAGGACTGATACTCTTTCACAGGAATTCCGAGTTCTGGGTTTCCAGAATGCCTGAGACAAAGCCCCAGGCAACTGGAGTTCAGAACATACAGTACTTCACAGCACTAGTACAGCAGCAATTCAATCTCCATGCTGCCCTTGACTTTGGTGATTTTTTTAATTTGTGTAAACCACGCTCACTGTGAGAGGGGAGCCTTCCCTACATTCTGTTGTGATTGTGTCTCACCCTACTCTTGATGGAGACTTCTGTTGTTTCCCACGGACTCAATTCTTGGCATGCTTGAGGACGTTTATTTCACAATAAATATTTAGCTCGTAAAGGGAGGGACACATTTCATATCCATTTCACACAAGCAGCGGGTTTAGAAGTTTTTACCGGCCCAGAACGTATATCACATTGAGAGCTTCCTTCATCCCAGTAGAGGTCTTTCTAGTCACCATAATTCATGCAGAAAGAGCTAAAATAAAATCTTTATATTAAATTATCATATTACCTGGTCAATCCTTTCTAACAGCTTGTAAGATTGTAATGCTTTGTCCCATTTGTTTCGATATTCAGGAAGATACATAAAAGGAATAATTTTACTAGGGACTTCCTTAATTATCCCTTCTCCACGGTATCTAGATTGTGTAAAAAAAACAGATATTGAATTCACATTTATGAATTGGAAAAATAAGTTACAAAATAATAAGCGTCTAGCACTTGGGGATGCCAGGCTATAATGAGGTAACGCACACGAATGTGATTGCACTTGATGGATTGATTAAAATCCAAGTAATAATAAAAATTATTATTCTGTAACTGATTTTTGAGACCATTACATTCTTGACACCATATATTTTACATTAATTATTTGTGAGCTATTAGATAGGAACCTGCTAATTTAAATATATGCAATTCATCTATTAATTTCTTTTGTCTATATAGAGACTTTCAATCCATTTTGACACTGATTGCAAATCTTCTATTTATGAACTAGTACATTCTGGCACTTCTCCAGCTTTTGTTCGTAATCTTCTGAGTTGTTCAAGGGAAAGTTCACAGAGGGGAAGGGGGCATCTCACAAGGAAATAGGAAACTCCTGTAATCCTGGGAACTGCTCACCAATACTGACAGTTCTCACACCCAGTTCCTGGAGAAACTGTGAATCACTACGGTAAGCACTCACAGACAGCAATTAAATGCAAAGGTGAAGGATGCTGCATGACAACAGATGAGTGCAAAGGACACTATGCTTGCAAACAGTTTAAGAAACATGAAATCAGATTTACAGATCCTGATGACGCATGATTGTAAGTCAGAAAGAGCAAAGATAGCCAAGCTCAAACCCAAACAGAGGCCCTGTAAAATCATGGGTCTGCTTCTTCACTCTGCCGCAACTGTTGTCACCACTTACTGCCTTGGTGGAGTGAGCGCAGTGTGGGCGTATATGACTACTCCAGAAACTCGCTTCTCCACTAACTACAGCAGGTCCGATGGTGATGGAAAACATTTTAATGCCTACTCAAAAACAGCAAACGTAAGCTGTGGCAGGACCAGTTAAAACCAGCACATTAATATTTGGATACACCCTTTATTTCCATAACTCCCATGAACTTATGTTTACCAATCTCCTAAGCAGCTCTCGCCTGCATCCTGTAATATCTTCTCTCCTAAACTCAGTGCGAGTTGTTAATCAGGAGGACTTCTTCTAGGCAAGGCTTCTGAAAGACACAGTTGCTAGAATAAAAGAAAGGGCACACTTGTGAAAAAATCTCTATTTCCAGTTCTTACAGTGGATTATTGAGAACACTGGAAAAAGAGGAAGTAAGCCTGGTAAAGACCGCTTGGATCACCAAATCTAGTCTCGCTGTCTTACACAAACTGAAATACATAACCTCATTGTCTTTCTTGAGTTTAGGTGACATAATTCCAAATGAAATCCTATTCAGCCTTGAACAATCACCTAAACGCTGCCCTGAACTCTGCTGAAAAATATTTTACCTGCCTGAAGCAAGGATCTCTTTTGCTTTTCACTACCAGATCCCAATACTGATTTCTTTTAGCGAGTGCAGCAAACTGCTAATACTCCTGCCAATTAAAAAAGAATCTGGCATTTGTGATACACGGTTAATAAATATTCAATATCAAACTGAAAATGGGAAGAGCTATACTTTTGCTTCTAGAAACAGCTAGTATTCCTTCACAAAAGACACGCTAGGGACCAGTACTGCTTGTTAATGTGACAAAGATTTGTACAAAAATAAATGAATGAAAGATTCTGGCTCGCTGTACCAAATGGCAGAAAGCATGATGATGCTTCTCCTAACTGCAAAGGACTTGCTATGTACGGATCTGAGTACAACTGAAAACGGCTTCGTGCCTGATTGAGACTATAGCATATCTTTTTTCCACCACAGAAAAAAAGTCAGGCACATTCTTATGAATTCTATGCAACTAGACTCTCACTCCTTCACATCCACCTGTACTCAAGTAAGATCTGAAATACAATAATAATGCCACATACAAAGTATGCAAATTCTTATTAAGATAACAGTACTTTTAACATATTCTAATGAAATATTACAGCTATTTTCCATTATAATACTATAGAGTAATTCTTCTGTAATACCTGTGATATAGCATTGTCTTCTGTAATTAATACCTTCTTTGCTCAAACCTTCAGAAATAATTAGAAAAATCAAGCAAGACTTTCGGATTTAGAATACCACTAATCACAAACATCTCATCATATTGAGAACAAAAAAGAATCAGATTTTCCTCTACTGCCTAGCTGTCTAGACTGGCATTTAATATAATTTAATACCCATTAGGCATTTTAATTAAAAAAAAAAAAAAAAAAGAGAGGGGGGATAAGG
>NW_008794883.1:2296232-2298527 GCF_000699145.1 Aptenodytes forsteri | reverse complement strand
AGGCATTTTAAAAAAAAAAAAAAAAAAAAAGAGAGAGGGGCTAAGGACATCTTGCAAGTGTCCTCTTTTCTGCTGCTTTTGCACACTTCTCTTTAGTGAGATTTTTTTTCTTTCCTCTGGTTTAATGAGCTGAATCAGCTTGGTAAACAATCAGCTGAGTGCCACAGCCACCATAAATGAGAAGCAGGATTGCAGAGCCAGGAGACGGGTAGGAAAGAGGAGAGGAGGAATGTAAAGAGTAGAGCCAACTCTATCAGTGACAGCAAGCTGTGAGATCAGCTTAGTCTGCCTTCCCTAACTCCACCCTTTGGGCCAAATCTAGCTGCTTAACAGCAGCACAGAATTCATCGCTCAAGAGGAGGAAGGACAAATGAAGTTGCTGCTCCAGAGATTATGTGACCTTCTTACTCTCAGTACAGTTAATTCAGTTTTGGGTGCCAGAAAGGAAAAGGTACAAAGGACAGATAAGGTAGAGCGAGAGCGTAAGCATGTCTGCGTGTGCGAGTATCAGTCATTTCACAAGTATGAAGGGGTGACAAGTGAAGCCCAGCTGGTAAGATGTAATGGCTTGAATAGAATATTCCACCAGGAAGAGCCACTGACTTCAGGCCAAAACTGTGACTCCATATCTACTTATTCCATATTAGTAAGTGTTATATAGTATTTAATTTTCAAAGCACATTTGAAAATTGCTTGGGAAATCCATCTCTTGTGTTCCAGCCCTACTGCTGACCCAGTGTAACTACAGCGCAAAATGTTCTTTACAGCTAACAAAACTAAACTTAACAGTTTCATGAAGGACAGAACATGGTTAACTTTTCCATTTCAATCTTGGGTGTCACTGCTCAAAAAAGATGTCGTTACTCATTACAATGACAAACAAAATGTAAATACTTACATATTTCCTGCATACTCTTTTGAAGGCTTTGAAGAAACTGTAACATTTTTCTCAAAGTAGAAAAAGGAAAAATAAAAACTTAGCAGTTGATAAAGAGTTGTCAACTAATTTCTAAAGGAAAACAGTTTTAAACACTTTTTGCAACAAAATGTATTTAATAAAAATAACTTTATAAACAATATTATCTAACATTTTCTTACTGAAACTTTTATCACTCTCCATCCTGAAGTATCTTGACTGTATGATAAAATTTTTTCTGAAACTTCATCCGTAATTTTCTTATAGTCCATTTATCTGTAGAGATTTAAAAGCAATTTGCTAGTATACGATAAAAGCATTCCTTAAAGAGCAAAAAACATAGGGCTCGTTCCTGTATTCTTTCCACATGCTTTAGTATATGTTAACTGAGTATTTCTATCAAATGAACTTTTTATTCATCATATTAAATTTCAGAAAAAGACGGTCTTTATTTAAACAAAATTCTGTAATTGACTTCCAGTCTGGACTACTGAGAAGTAGCTGTTGGTGCGGATCTTGAGAATGAATTACAGCATCTAGTGAGACACACCGTTCACTCCATATTAAATCCATCTTTACTCCACATTAGAACTTCCCCTCTTTACACAGTTTATCACCTGAGAGTCTGATTCTGCAATGATTTGCTGAAGTCATTAGATTAGTAGCCATCTTATGTAGTTAAAACACGAGGCTCAAACAACTGAAGAGAGAATTTTCTTACACCAGAGCTTTATGCAACTGTCATTACAGGCTGCGCTACTGTGGAAACCCTTTGGCAAGCGAGAGGCCTGGCTCTAGCAATAGCGCAGCAGCAAGGCTATAGAAGCCACCCTTAGTGAGCCGCCCTCCGCTCAGCCCTTTCCAGCCCAACCCAGCCCTCCCCAACGCTGTTATCTCCCGTGTGCTGGAGCTCCCCGCCTCTTCACCCCTTCTGCCCCCAACACGTGCAGTATCGCTCAGGGAGCTCTTTCTGACAAGAATATCAGCTGTGCTTCTCAGGCCGATAGCGCTGAACACTCCCGGACCAGTCTCTCACACAACCTTAACTTCATACCTAAACCTTTAAGGGGCTGTCCCGTGTAACGGGTTGCACAGACTTTTCCAGAGCCACCTCAGTGACATCCTGTGGAATTTAGCCAGGTGTTCGGCTTGTGCCCCCTAAGGAGGGGCGCCCGCCGAGGGCTAGGGCGGAGCGCATCGCACACCCTCAGCCGGGCACGAATTCGCGGCGCCTCCGGCGGGGTGGTGGGCTGGGCCGGCCGGGCCCACCAGCACACGCAGCCCCCGCACCCAGCTCGGGGAGCGCTGACAGGCGAAGCCGAGCGATGAGAACGCGGCGGAGCCGAAGGCCTGGCCGACGAGACCCCCATCCTCCGCGG
>NW_008794883.1:2285384-2295622 GCF_000699145.1 Aptenodytes forsteri | reverse complement strand
TGCGGGCGCGCCCTGCCTCTTTCGGGGGTGCTGTGTGTGGCTGGGGTCCCGGGAGGTCTCTGTTGCCGGTCGCGGTGCCCTCGGGCCGGTGCCTGGGCCGGCTCCTCAGCTTTCCGGGGAAAACCGCTTCGGCCTTGGAAGAGCTGGTCCCCACTGTGCCGTTTTCATATAAATCCTTATGCTGCTATTGCATGATGATCCTTGTACGCGTGTGGTATTGGATATAACAAAGTTATTAATCGTTCCTTGTTGCAGCACCAGTTTCCTTAACACCTTAACAGATTTTTCAGATGGTCTTTTACCTACAGGGATGAAATGAACTGTTAGGTTTCTTTCAGAGACCTTGACCGTCCTGATTACAGCATTTAGAACAAGCGTGCACTTCCAGTTCTTCAACTTACAGTTTGTGGGTTTACAAAGGCGGCTTGGATTGGGTTGACTAAATTGCGTAGATAGGATGATTCTAAGTGCTCCCATATGGCTCGTAAAATTCTTTTGCTGTGTGTACCGATTCTGGTTATATAAAAATATCTGCAAGGGTAATGGCTTCCTACTCTTGTTACATTGAGTTGTTTAGTTTTTCGTGCTATCTAAGCTACTTCTGTTTTTTGGTCATGAATGGTACTCTTGTACTGGTTCTGAAATCAAAAGTTACGATACTTCTGTGTGTCTTTGCTGAATTGTATGTTTGGTGACAAATGTCAGCAATTCTTATCTGAAATTCTGTTGTTGCAAAAGCAGGGTACTGAGGTTCCTCTAGAATTAGCAAGGAGCTAGGTTTTCATGCTCTTCTGTTGTTTTTTTTTTTTTTCCATTACTAAAGTTTTAATATACAAGAAGCTTTCCTTATTGTTATCTTTTTTTCCAGAGCCTTTATTTCCTGCCTTTTAGTTTTCTAGGGGTGGTGCACCTATATGACAAACTTATTTGAAAAGCAGTGAGTTGAATAGTTAAATAGTAACTTTTAGGAAAATAATAAAATTACATAACAAAAGTAAAAAATCCTAGATACATTTATGAGAAGACATTTCAGTGCAGATGATCACTTGCGGTTTTGTTTCTTTTTCCACTTAGATTGATTAAAAAGATGAGTGAAGATTCTAATAGAAACCTGGATAAAAACTATGACAAGCTCAAAAAAAGAAAGCAGTATCTGCTCTCCTGAGTCAACAATATCTTCTCTTTTAACAAGCTATAGCATTGATAGCAATAATCCATACTCAGACAGTTTGATTCAGTACAAGGACAAGCTTTACAGCTCTGCATCTGAGGCTCTGGAGGCTTATATTGAAGATTTTGATCGAAGTCTCACATCTTCAGAAATAAGCACTGGAAAAATCTGCATATGTCAAAGCACTCCTAAACAAGTTCAGTTTGTAAAGCATCATGCCAGAAAAAAACATGGTATGTCTTCTGCAAATATAGCTTTTAATAAGTTTTGGTGTTTGTTGTTCTTTTTTTTTTTTTATTCATTGCCAATGGTATTGCAACTCCTTGTCTCACACCAGGTGTGTTTTGTTGAAGGAATATTCCATGCACAACTGCTTGCAAGTCTTTTATGGTGTAGTAAATGATGCTTGGTCATGGCTGGCAATATTTGTCATTCTCTGTAATGCTTTTTCACAAATGCTTGGTGGATTGGTGAGAATTCATTACCACGTTTATAGATGCAACAATAAATTCCAGAGTATGGAATAGAAATTGTATTTTCTATATGTGAATATATGCTAAAGATGATGTAAATCATTGCTTAAACCGAGTCTTGAAAAAAATCTCAGTTTCTTTTCCAAAGTAAGTAACATCAGAGTCCAATTAATTGAAGGAGTTCCCTTAAACACTGCTTTTTCTTAGAACAATTCTTTTGCAAATATAGTTTTTAATAATTTTTGGTGTTTTTTTTTTTTTTTTTTTTTTTATTCATTGCCAATGGTTTTGCAACTCCTTGTCTCCCATGTTTTGTTGAAGGAATATTCCATGCACAACTGCTTGCAAGTCTTTTATGGTGAGTAAATGATAGAGTATGGAATAGAAATTGTATTTTCTATATGTGAATATATGCTAAAGATGATGTAAATCATTGCTTAAACCGAGTCTTGAAAAAAATCTCAGTTTCTTTTCCAAAGTAAGTAACATCAGAGTCCAATTAATTGAAGGAGTTCCCTTAAACACTGCTTTTTCTTAGAACAAAATTTGCCCTTTATCCATTGATACTTACGGAATGTACTTTTGGGTCTGAAGTCTAACCCAACAGGGTAATGTGTATGGGTTTGAACTGGCTTTTGTCATTATTAGCTAGCTTGAATAGATAAATACTTAATTGATTATATGAACTCTTATGAGAAGATCTAGAGTAGATAACTGTGCTTGAGCTATTTTATACTGCAAATGCTTTGTCCGTTACATCTAAAATAACAAAGTCCTAAGTACAGACAGACTTTGTACCTGAAAAAGGATGCTTGCCTGGGTTGCATTGGCACGGACAGTTGTGGTAGCATATTGTATTATTCAGGGTGTTTTTTTTCTTCACTGTAGCCTATAACCTTCTGCTAGCTTCACACCTTTCCTTTCTTTCTCTTATCAAGACAGCTGGTTTTTAGATGTGTTTAGCTTCTGGTTTATATTTTTCTAATACAAACCATCTTCTACTTAAGTTTAACTGACTTCTCAAACAAAAATAAGCATTCTGATTATCACTAAAAATGAGAAACTGTTCTCTGAAAGATGTTATCTGCTCATATTTTACCCTGAAATTTCTCTGTTGCTGTTCTTTGCAGAAGTCTCATTAGCTCCATTCACATATTAGCTAGTCTGCATGTATGTTTTGTATAATAGTCTGTAATATACAGATTTCACTTACTGATATTACAGTGAAAGTGAGGAAAAAAAAAAACTTCCAGGTACTAGCTGAGGAAAACCTATTTTTGTGAATCAAAGTGCTTCATAGTTTCAGTAAAAAAAAAAAAAATTAATGCTATAATTCTTCCCTGAAAAACTGCCAAGTCAAATCTTATACAGCAAATAAGTTTCTGTAGAATCACAAAATGGGTCTACAGGCCCATTAATCTGGCTACTTGCCTTGCAAGCTATTGCTTTTAGCTATCTTTTTCTCTAGTAAATGTGCTCTAACTTCAATATGGGGAGAGTTATCCCTAACACTACTGTGTGGGGGAAGTGTCACTACTAGGACTGAAATACTAAGGATGTATCTGCAAAATACACAATTCTGAATGTGCAACTAAAAATGGACTGTAGAATGTTGAAATCTTGTTCCTCTTAAATAAAAACTTCACAGCTTTGAGTATTTTCTTTAATGTTGTGTACTAGGCAAGGAGGGGTAACTTTTGACTGGTAAGGTTTTTATCAAGATTCTAATTAGAAACGGAACCATTCTTGCAAGAACTGTAATTCAGTATCCCCTGGTAAAGAATATATTTCAGCTTTAAATTATTACTTCATGTTAGATCTTACAAATATATCATTTTGGTATGCTTGAAGTTTAGCCATTCATGTAAAATATCTTTGTTTTTCAGCATCGGATGATTTTAATCAGCACGTAGGACTGGGTTCTCTTGCTTCACCCTGTAGAAGGCAGACTGAGTGTGACCCAGACTTGATTAGTCTCGCGACGGATGACCTGTTAGCATTTCCAGCAGATGGATCGCTGCCCTTTGTCCAGCATACTCCTTTTAAATCAAGGCATCAAAGTAGTGAGTTGAACAGGCGGTCACTTAAAACATCTTTCTGCCCTTACCAAACCTCATCACTCGATACTGAAAGCGGCTTCAGTAGTCTCCAGGAGAATGGCAAAGCTGTTGCTCACCAGAATCCACACAAAGACTTCAGCAAAAAGAAACGCAATGTGTATACACCTGATAGGTGTGATTCTGTCTCCTCTAAAGGAAGTTCAAGACCCTTCTCTTGTGAAGAGACCTCTAACACTTTTCCTTTTAAGAATTATCCGAGGTGGCTTACCAGTCAGAAGTCTGACTTAAGTGTATCAGGGATAAGTAGTATTCCCAATTTTCACTACCCAGTCTGGCTTAAGAGTTACAACCTTTTTTCTGATTCAACTAAAGAAAATGATGGTCAAAATTTTAATATACAAGGCAAAGCTTCCTCTTCACAAACTTTTGAGATCCTGACAAAAAGACACTCTGTCAATAAAGACAGTTCTAATTTTTTTGAACAAAACAGTTGCCTGGATCTGAGAGATGATAACAAAGTAGAAGAACGTTACAACTATGATAATCCAGATGCATGCTTCCAATTTGATAACTCGTTTTCAAGACACACCAAAAAGCCATTCAGAGGTAACCATATTTCATATAACTTGTTTTTTTAATTTTGAGGGTATGTGTATAAAGATGTACTTTTCTTAAACCAACATTCTCTAGCCATGTTAGTCTGACTGCACTGTATAGTAGATCTAGTCATGTCCATCTTTGACAAATGACTCAAAGCACTTACTAGTAGTTGACTAAGTTAAACAGCTTTTATACTGTAAGTTTTCATATATAAATCAATATTTAAGCATTACTTTTACAGCAAAGTATTTATAACAGTGGCATATTTAGTACCTTACTGCAATGACAGTAATTCCATGAATACCTTAATAGAATTTCAAGCATTAAATTAAACTTCAGGAAGTGTAATCTTGGAGGAGAGAGATTCCTAAACACAGTGTAAATGAACCCATCAAATTGGTAAAAAATACCATTTATCGTACAGTCTCTCTCTCTACTTTACACAGTCAGCAGGAGATATTTGTAACCCATATACTTAGGTTATCCAGTGCCTTCAGTTTATGTAGAGACTTTCCTTGGGAATCTCTCATGTAGCTACTCTTTGCAGCAGGCCATCGCTCTTCAGAAGCAGGGAGGTCCTCCCATGGTGAAGCACCATCTTTGTATTATGAAATATCAGCAAGATTTGCTTTGATATGACAGATTAACATTGCGAAGTGTTAATTACCTTCACTTCCATCTAAGTTTATTCATTTAAAAAGAAAAATATTTTTTTTGTTTTGCAAAGCATAAATATTGATCTCTCCCTCTTTCCAAGAGGTTATTTATAAAAACTAAGTTAAAATGTGGTTTATGTTGTGAATTCAAAGTGACAAAATGCCAAATATGCAATGTCTGCAAATATCTTTCTAATGTGTGTGCATGATGAACTTTAAATAGAGGGTTATATCTTTTTTTACACACAAAACTTTACCAATCATAAACAGGCTAGGTATAAAAAAAAAAAATATGAGAATGCGTCTGTCATTTTGAGTGCTTATCTCAACCTATTTTTAAATGTGAGTCCTGTATGTGATTGTATATGTGACTTGCATGTATGTTTGCATGATTTCTCTCCCAGGTGTGTATAAAAGCAGCTGTTAGAAAAACCTGTACAAAATAATAAGAAAATTAACCTAAAAACTTACAGTATTAATAAGTAATATTTAACATTGTATTGTGAATTAATATTAATTATATTTTCTATAACATAAAAGCAGATTAAAAATATTAAATAATCTTGTTTAAAAAGAAAAATATTTGTTTTACATATGATACTTGTTTTACATAAGTTAGGAAAAGAAATGCTTGACTACTTTAAATACTCTCCTGGCTAGAACCTTGCAGATCCCACTTGGTACTGATGATTTACGTGCCATACTGCCATACCACGATAACCAAAGGAGTTGTATTGGGCCTGTACTCTCTGTAAAATATTTCCAGTGCTAATTCGTCTGTAGTAATTTTCTTTGAGTATTACATAAAATTAAAAGTAATGTGGAAATAATGCCTTGAAGAGGGTTGGATACATTGTGTCCTTGTGTTTTAGAAGACCAGCTTGAGCTACTTACCTTGAAGGCTGACAAAGGTCTGGAGAGTTCAACTGAAGACTTGTCAAATACTCTGGAAAATGATGGCAGTCCTTCTACAACAGATATACTAGGAGCAGAAAGATCATGGGAAAATGCTCCAGGTGCTTTGTAAGTAAACATATTTTTGGAGTAATTTGTTGATGAAAATGGATAATGTACTTAATTGCTTTTGTATATAGATTATAAGTAATGGTGATGTGGCATGTACATAAAGAAAGGATTTACTGTTAGATTTCTTGCGTAGTGCTAAATGTGATAATTCGAGGTCAGGTTGTTGGTGCACTGCTTTCCCTTTTTCATCAAAGATAGCAAAGAGCGCTATCAATATTACTTATTGTTGCCTTTTAATAATATTTCTTATATATATAATTGATATACAAAAATATGTATTTCAGGAGAAAAATTATTTAACGGAACTTAATTTGAGAGATTTAATAGCTTATGAAAAACAGGTTACTAGTGGGAAGTCCATTTTTAAAAAAAAAAAAAGCAGTGTGGTCTTGGGAAGTTTTGGAGCGGTCTCGGAAGTGAAATTTCAGTTGTTCAGGAGCTGAAAGGTTATTTCACAGGATCAAATAATAATAAAAATCAATACTAGAATTTCCTATAGTTTATTGCAGTTTTTAAGAAGCAGCTAGGTGTAAATGGTTCTGGGCGTTGTCTGTCAGTTTCCCTTTACCCTAGAAGATTTTGAACTATTGGTTAGTTTTAGCAATCTTTAACAGGTGAGTAAAAGTCTCAAACTGCAGCATTCCTGCACGTGACAATAGAAATGGTACTATTCATGCTCCTGTTGGGAGAGGGGCTAATAATCTAGTCTCCTGCTAGCCACCAGAATGCCCACATAGGAGAACATCACTGGAAATCAGGCTTCATTAATGTCTGTTTCTATGAGACTGCTAGCTTTAAATTAAAATACCTTAGAGACTGTAGAAGAATTAGAGGTCAGTAAGCAGAGTGTAACTGTTTTTCTTTAGATGTTGAATATTAATGGAGGAGTACCAGGTATAAGAAAAACACCCATGTGTAATAAACTATAGCTAAGAAGTCCTTTCTGTTTAGTTGATTTTTGTGGCTACCCCTGTTTTGACTATACTGGCAAAACTGGAAAAAATAGTTGTTTCTCACACATACACCAAAGTGCTGACAGGACTACTCGGTGCCCCCTTGGTGTTGCACTGATGCAATATATCTGGTTTCATCATAATGACTATATCCTAAAACAATTCTTTAGTTTACAAACCTGTTGTTATTCTCCACTGCATGTTTAATGTTGGTTTAGCAAACCACCAGTGCCTGTGTGCTGTGAGGACATGGAGAATGTGCTACCGTTCCCCAAGGCAGATATTATACATAAGTTCTTGGAAGACTGTTTAAATGACAAAAATAAGGTCAGTAAAATTGAGTATTTTTTTCTGAGAATGCCCAAAATGTGTAAGGCTGGTAAATATTAGAAGGGGGAATACCTGTAAATTGGTTTTTCTTCTATAATATATAAAGTAGAAAGTCTAACTGCAGTAGTTTAGCCATATTTGAGCACAGAGTTATTAAATCCTATAATCTAACCTTGGTCACAATTGTGATGAAGAAAGCATCTAACTATAAAATGCTTTGCTTAGTAATGGTTTGAGTTTTACAGTCCATGTTTTGTTTAAATAATAATTTTCCTGCCTCAAGTAAAGGAAGAAATTTTTTTGTTATTGATGTATTAAATACTACTAATTTCATAGCCTGGCTGATGTACTGTTGGATATGAGTCAAGTTCAAGAGGTAAGTTAAGTAACATATTTCTTATTTATGCTGTTGCACTGGAATTGGATCATGGATTGAATTTACGCTTTTGATTATTCATTATTTTATTCCCATTTTTACATATTAATCACCTTCTTGGCAGTCTTTAATATTTTTCAGTCTTTCATTTGGATTATATGAACACTTTATCCTTTTCTCAGCTAGGGAGATGAGCACTGAGCCCAATATTCTAGTTGAAAGGCATACTATTAATTTACGTACTGGTATGTTTCCTTTGCTTTCTGCCCTATTGTCCTTGAATCTTAACTGCTCTAAGGTTCTGTTTTCCCATCTTGTAGTAAACAGAGCATTACCCTTTAAGTTTTTCCACTGTGACACATACTTCTGCTTCCTTAAGGAGTTAATTGACACAAACCTAATGATGTGCATGAGTAATTCAAATTACTCTGAATGGTGCTTCGCTGTATTTCTTCCTTCATGGTTTCCGTTCTCTTGGTTCTGCTAGATCATCAGACATTTCTAGACATAAGAATTTCTAAATTATCCACAAATTTTTGTCACCTTGAGTTAATTTGCTTTTTTGATTATAGAATGAGCAGATATCATATAGGTGCTAATTATATGAATGAATCTGTTTATCATTAAGGAAGCTTACTTGCTCTGTCAGTTATGAAATGTTGAAACATGTTGCAGCACTGCTGTTGTAACATTACAAGGACTGACAGTCTTAATGTTCTTGAATTATTTTACACAAGCCAGGGCTGAGGCCTTTCTGTGTTGCTTCATGTCTTCCTAATGATGTATGTATTTACAGTGATTTCACTGACTGTACAGTGGCATAAATTAAGATGAACCAGTGTAGCATCATACTATAAATAGACCTTTAAAGAACAGGTAGAGGGAAACACTCATAGAAATTAGCCTTTAACTTGTTTCAGGGAAACTTCAAAAGTTGTTTGTTTTATTTTGTTTTATGTGCACTGCAGTACACTGCGAGATCAACAAATTCTTTGGGTTTTGGTTTAGGGAACTACTTTTTCCGGCGGTTATCATCACAGGCCCCTTGAGGCTTTGAAGCTAACGTTGTTTAAACTTCAAGCAATTCAGGGAAGTTTAAGCCAGAATGAAACTGCTGAGCAAAAGGAAGAGCTTGAAAAAGTGAGTAGCTAGTTTCCTTATGTTGTATCTTGTCAAAATCGATGTGCTGCGTACACTTCTGAGAAAAACTTAGTCCTTTTATAGACTTGGTTTCCTGTCATCTTAGAGCACTGCAAGCAGATTCAATCCAGTTTGCATCAGGAGCACATGCTCAAGACTGCTGTGCCCTAAAATCCCCTGTGTCTTGTTGCTGCTGTTGCAAATTGGAGGCCCTGTGCTACATTACGCTGCAGTCTCTCCTGTTTGCAGGGTCACTGTGTGGCCGGTCAGTAACTCGACAGTGGCCTCAGCAGTGCTGCAGAAAGCAGTACTTGTAAGCCAGGAGATGGCGACATTCCAGGCAATCCTGCCCGAAGAGAGCCGATGGTGCTCTCCTCTGCTGCTCTAGCAATAGCTGTGTTCTGGAAAAGTTGTCTTCTGATAATATCCCCATTAATTCTAGGCTTTTGGGGGCATGTACCAAATTTTTAAAAAGCCAGACGTTCTCAAATGCTCTATCCTTGCCTCCTTTGGCATCAGTGAGTTGGTATTTTGTGGCACTTTTGTTTCAAAATGACTTAATAGACTTTATGAAAAAGGTAAAAAGAGATAATAACGTTGCTTGCATACAGTTCTTAAACCCTATGTCCTATGCTCAGTAGTGAATGCAGTGCTCCATATATATCTGGATCAGGCAGGCTGGGGGAATGGGCCGACAGGAACCTCATCAAATTCAGCAGGGGTATATGCAAAGCCTTGCACCTCGGAAGGAAGAAACCCCCGCAGCACTACAGGCTGGGGACTGCCTGGCTAGGGAGCTGCTCTGTTGAAAATGCCCAAGTGGTCTTGGTAGGTACAAGCTGAACATGAGCCGTCTGTGTGCCCTGGCAGCAAAGGAGGAACAGCAGGGCCTGCGCTATATGGACAGGAGCACAGTCAATGGATCAAGAGAAATGATTGCCCCTCTGTATCCCCCAGCACTTATTAGACCACATCTGTAATACTGCATCCAGGTTTAGGCCCCTCGCTTCAGGAGAGACATCAATAAGCTGGTGGAGGGGCACCTAGGCGGTTGGAGGTTACAGCACTTGTTTATGGGGGGGATCTGAGAGAACTGGGCTTGTTCAGGCTGGAGGAGTAGTTTTGGGGGACCTAATAGAAGTCTTCCTGCACCTGTGAGGAGGGAAGTAAGATGGAGCCAGGGTCTGTATCGGAAATAGTGTGGCCAGCAGGAGCAGGGAAGTGATCGTGCCCCTGTACTCGGCCCTGGTGAGGCCGCACCTCGAATACTGTGTTCAGTTTTGGGCCCCTCACTACAAGAAGGACGTTGAGGTGCTGGAGCGTGTCCAGAGAAGGGCAACGAGGCTGGTGAGGGGTCTGGAGAACAAGTCTGATGAGGAGCGGCTGAGGGAACTGGGACTGCTTAGCCTGGAGAAGAGGAGGCTGAGGGGAGACCTCATCGCTCTCTACTACT
>NW_008794883.1:2268308-2285355 GCF_000699145.1 Aptenodytes forsteri | reverse complement strand
TTGCGCCAGGGGAGGTTTAGATTGGACATGAGGAAAAATTTCTTTACTGAAAGAGTGGTTAAACATTGGAACAGGCTGCCCAGGGAAGTGGTTGAGTCCCCATCCCTGGAAGTATTTAAAAGATGTGTAGATGAGGCGTTTAGGGACATGGTTTAGTGGGCATGGTGGTGTTGGGTCAACGGTTGGACTCGATGATCTTAGAGGTCTTTTCCAACCTCAATGATTCTGTGATTCTATGATTTTCATAGTGGTGCATGGTGGAAGGATGAGAAACAGGCATAAATTGAAACAGGAGGTTCACACTGGACATTGGGAGAAACTTTTTAACCCTGAAGACAGCCGAGCACTGGAACAAGTTGTTCAAGAGAGGTTGTGTAGTCTCTGTCCTTGGAGGTTTTCAAGATTTGACTGGATAAAGCCCTGAGCAACCTGCTGTAACCTCATAACTGCGTCTGCTTTCAGCAGGAGCCCACCTCCTGAGGTCCCTCCCAACCTGAATTACTTTATGATGCTATAAAGTTTTTGGCAATACTTTCCAATGCATTGTGCTATAAAGATTCCATGTTTTATGTCATATTCAGTTACTTTTCCTTCCCTCAGCTAACAATGTTTTTTTTTTTAAGCTTTCTGAAAAAGCAGAGGCTGAATTAAAACTGTGTGACAGTGAGATAATCCCCCTTACTAATTCTATTCAGAAGTAAGTGACCATTGATTTTTCTGACTTTTCTCTGTTTTCAGAAAGTGCAGAAAAGGAATGATAAATTAGCTGAGAGTTTTGTCATGTGATCTGAAAACTTTAAGAATAAGCCATTAATGAATAATTAAAAACATGGCAGTTCATGGAGCAGAGAAATATCTGTTGAATAGTTGCAGAGATATACTCTGTAAATAAGCAGTTGTATTTCATCTATATCAATAGATTAATTATTGCTACATATAGATGGACTTTAAAATAATCACACTTGGAGAAGTTTGTAATATGGGACAAAATATTTTCTCTTCTTCACTACAGTGGGGAAAATAATTGCTAGAAAACAGATTTCATTAATGAAATCCTACTGAACAGTTATAAGTGACAAAAGAAATAAGTTTGAGAAAAGGCAGAATGGAAAACAGGGGTTTATGTAGAGCGTTTGTTTCAACAAAACTCAGTGTTGCAGTACAGTTTTATACTGTAATGTAAAATTAAAAGATTTTTTAATTTAAAAAGATACAGTAACTTTCACTATTGCTATTTTATAACAATGTTTTGTAGTGTTTAACATCCTCTGTTAAATACCCATTCCGTAATAATTTAATAGAAACTGTGTTTGTGAGCACCTGTATTTGAAAATACACACTTAAAATTTCAGTTCCAAAAAGTGTTTTATCTTTTTAAAAAAAATCTTAGTGTATTTTATAATCTCTGAAACAGAATAAGTGGAACAGTTAGATGTAGAGATGTAAACTGTATATAATACCATTCAAACTGTTAAGCTGTTTGTAAGAAATCAACATCATTTTCTGTTAAATGAAAATAGTAATATATACACTGTTGTTAAAGTCTTCATTTTTCCTAATCTAGGGCTTTACACCATTTGTCGCGTCTTAAAAGTCTTGTTGAAGATAACAGTAACCAACAAGAGCAGACGGGTGATCATGAAGAAGATAAACAAGACAAAAAGAATGATCTGTGAAGCTGATAACTAAGAATATTTTAATACTGTGTAATTTAAATAATTTGTCAGCCTGACCACTGGTCAAAATTTTTTGAAAGCTGAACCAGTGCATGTTCTGAAAAATGTTGTATTCAGTATTTCTGTACATATTTGTTCTTTTCATTAATAACTTCAAAGCTTAATTGAGTGTTAGTGCTTCCAGTAGGATCTAACAATATGTGCAAGAGATACCACTTTTTAAACGAATAATTAATTAAAATAATGTGAACATTTTCATGGAAGAATCTCTGTGTATAAAAAATCTACAAAAAACTAAACTATTTGGCCAATTCTAGTCATCACTTCATTACATGGTGTGTTAGAAACAGGGTGAGCTCAATATCATGTGTAAAGTTAAGCAGTAAGGTTTAGCAATAATGTAATTATGTAATATTTCCAGTGCTGTTCTTTCTAACAGGACTTGAGTTGATGTAATTGTTATGTTCCTTGTTCCCCAACCACAAACTTAACAAATATATTGTATCAAAAAGTGTCTGAAGTCTTTTTGAATTGTCCCCCTTTCACATCCTAGTAAAGCCTGGTTCTCTGGGGAGAGAAGGCACTTGTTTAGAGGCATCCTGTTTGGGAGCATAGGGTGTGTTTCAGCTGAACTGATCCAACAGGTGGTTGTCACTGTTACTGAGAAGTCCTAATTTGCCTTCCATTTTCCTTGGCTTTGTTCTTAGCTTTAGAGCATATAAAATCCTTCAGTGGGCCTAAATAAGCAGAGAAGTAGAGGTTTGGGGTTTTTTTGCAGCATAATTGAATAGACTTAGCTCATGAAAGCCACTGATAGGCACTGGAACTTGTGCAGGGGAGAGAGGAGTAGGACTTATCCCATTTGGCAGCAGCAAATTGAGAGACAGAGAGAAAAGCTGTAAGTAGTAATTTGAGTTGTGAATTGAAATACATTGACAGAACATCTTGAAAGAAGCCTTTTGTACCTCTTCTGAGGCTTATATAATGTAGCCTAGTATTTTATGCTGTCAGTAAACAATATGTATGGTGACATGCCTTTCTAGTGAACTGTTTCCTTCTAATCTGGATATTTATAGGTTCACGTGAGAAGGCGGGTACCTGAGCATGTGCTGATCCTGAGAAATGAAACAGAAGCCAGAAGAAAAAGCAGAAGGAATATTAGCTATGTATTTCCCATCTTCCTGTTAAGAATTAGTAAGTAGAGAGAGAATAATAAGTGACTTCATTTTATGACTATCATAGAACTTGAACATAGGTAGATCATAGGTAATATGTAATAATATATTTCAGGCAGTCTTTATTGGTCTTTTTCAAATGCTGAGAGCTAGATCTGAAATCAGAGTACAGACAATGAAATGACTCCTAGAAAACTTTTTGTTGAAGCTTTTATAAGCATTGCTGAGACATGAATGTACAAACCAACTAATAACTGTGGGTGTAACTGTTGTCTGTACTAAGATAGTATCTGTTTGCCAGAGGTCATTTTAAGGAATTCATATGTGCAAGGAAAGATGAGGTTTTTTCCTGACATCGCACATGCCTGAATGCGGATCATGATGAATTTGCTCTACTTTTGCACTACTCTGGATGCTGTGTGTAGGTAGTTACGCATAGTGTGTGTATGCTGCATCGTTTGAGCTAGTACACCTCAGGCTCTCAGCACAACTAGTGTGGCACTGCCCAAGCTCTCATAGCTCTCCTGTTTCTGAAGGGGCTCGTGCCTATATAGCTCACAGTAGAAAGGTAGGTTTACTCATCCAGGTGTACAGATACTCCTTGGGGTGCTGGTAGCACAAGCAAGGTGGGCTCAAAGCACGACTTGATGCCCTGAGAGTACTTGGAGGTTATAGCATGCTCCCCACGTGTCCTGCTTGCAGGGGTGCATAGGACAAGTGTAAAGCACTCCCTATTCCCTTAGAACTTCTCTTGATGTTAGGGCAGAGTTTGTTTGCTATTTAGAAAGTCTTTTTCATTAATTCCCCCTTGGAGAATCCTTGTAGCTATCCATATTTGTGAGATGCCTCATTCTTTGGAGTTTTTTTTATTAGCCTCCAGATATTTCTCCTTTATCAGTTTCATGTACTTTGGAGAATTTCGGCACAACTTTTTTGGGGTTTTATGGCACACAGACCTAGGTAACAACTAAAAGTATTGTTGACATTATTGAATATTCATATCTACTAACTTTATATTGGCCAGCTATGAAAGGCTTTGATAATGGATAAGGTCCAGTGTGTGAGGTACTGTACCACACCAGATGAAAGTACCTTAAGCATATGAAACTAAGCAACAAATGAGTGACACTTCCTAGTTTTAAACAATATAAATTAAAATAAGAACAGAATAAAAAAACCCCAACAATAAAACACCATTAGTCAGTAAGTGGAAACAACTGGTTTCACTTTTTTTTTAAATGCTATTGAGAGATTTATGGCCTTTAAAGAGGGATTTGATCCCTTATATATCAATAGAAAAAAAGTAACTTTTTGGTTGTATACACTGTTCTTGCAATTATAGCTGGAATTTAGTTTGCTTATAAGTTAGAATAAAGAAGTTGCCACTCAGGAAAAATAACAGAATGCGTAAATCAAGTACTAAACAAAATTGCCATATCCAAGATGTCAGTGATGTTCTTGTCCTTGAGGCTAGATCAGAGAAAAGGAATTTTATTGAACTACAGTCTTCCGTAGTGACAGTGGGAAAAACAAAAAGGCAGGCAGAAAGACAGATTGGGATTTGGAGGAAATACTAAAATAAAATAGCAGGCTGGACAGAAGGAAGGTCACTTTCTCAGCAGGTTACAAGAACTGTTTGCTAAGGATGTGCACAAGTATTTGTGATCCTAGTATTTGCATATACAGGAAATCTTTTATTGGGAGGGCACTTCCTGAATTACAGCGTATATATATCAGTAAAACAGAGCTGAGGGAAGTAAAGGCTTTGATGAAGACAAGTATCGTGCTCTTAAATCTTGTGAACATCCTACCTGTGGTAAGACTGTGACTTGGCATGGTGGGAGGAAAATAGATGGGATTTTTGCCCTTTAAAGGCTTAATGAGAGGGTCAGTTGTGATACTGGTCTTGAAATGATTCGAATGACTGTATGCTGCAGTTATCTTTTCTTCTGTAACAGCCCATTTGCATTGGCAAATCTCTCTGCATCACTGTATTCACACTGATACAAACAGGTGCTGATATAGGAACACTTAATTTTAGGCTCCAGGTGTCAAGACTAACAGTGCTCCCCGCAGCGGGTTAATTTGGCTAGAGTTTATACCTGTTTTAGTCTGAAAAGGAGGATCTGAAAAACTGCAAACCCCGCAGTCACTCATTATCAACCTATTAATTCTTTTCCTATGTAATTCTGATGCTGCCAGAGCAGTTGTATTTGTTTTCCAAGAGATGCTTATGGCTTCTTGCATATATATAAGTATCTGGAATTGTGAAACCCTTGAAAATCATGATGTATATTTTCTTTCTGGTTGATCATGGATTCTGTGATTTACCATGGTTTTTAATTTTTGTGTCCTTACTCAAAATATTTGGTCAACTTTACAGTTGGTAGGTCTCTCACTGTGCAGACAGAATTGCCGCTCAAAGGGAAATGAGAAAAACTTTTCATTAATTTTAATTGACCTGATCCTGCTGTTGCCAATTTGAATGGCTGAGCTTTCACAGCTCTTCCAGAACAGAAAAGAAAGGACTGCTGAGGAGAGATGGGCTCTATCTCATAAGGAAGAATAAGCGCTTCTTTAAGTTTAGGCTTACCAACTTAGGAAGGAAGACTTTAAACTAGAATTAATGAGGACTGATGACAAAATAATGTGTTGTCAGTGGAAAGGTGACCAGAGGCATAGTAACCATGGATATAGGGTTTTTATAAAAAAGATTGAAGCAATATGGAAAACAGGATAGTGATTATGCCTGCTTAACATTTAAGATGTCTGTACTAGTGCAGGCTGTATGGAAACTAAATGGAAGAACGTACAAGGTTCTATTCAAAGTTGTGATTTAGGCAATGTAAATGTTTACTTGGTGGGATATTTCATTTGTTAATGAATTAATACAGAAAAAAAAAGTGGAGGTGGCTCCTGAAGAAAAGGGCAGGGAACATATGTTTCTCTATGAATATTTACCTTGGTATTGAAGTCTAGAATATAGAGGGAGATAATCTGTTAAAAGTATGCTTATGATAATAAAAGGAGAAAAAAGCCTGACTTGCTGTTATGTTGAGGACCTACCATTAAGACCACCAAACCAAGAAGGATAAGATGGAAAGAACATTCTTGTAAACAACTGACAGAATAATTTGCCTTGAGGAGATACTAGCTAACCAAATATTTGTTGGGAAAAATAAATTGAATAGAGAGTATCCAGAGTATTTTTAGACTAGGATGATGTCAGGTTTTGATACAGAAGGTGAAGGTGAATACAAGAATTTTCTTACAAGGTTTTCAAGATTCTTAGAATGGAAAAGAGGAAGAATAGAAAAAAGCAACTACAAGAAATTCAAAGATCTGTTTGCAAAATCCTATGAAAAAAGTCTAGGAGAAAGGTGCTCAGGAGTTTGGCAGTTCATAAAAAACACATATATTTAAGATATAGTTGCAAGTTATCCTAATATGGAACAGTGAAAATAAATGTAATGTCTTGTAGTCCTCAATGGTCTTCAGGATGGAAGCATAATGGAAATAGCTAGAATTGTTCCTGAAGATGAGTCATCTTGGACTTCTGTGCTTTTTGGAAAGTCCAAAGTACAAAAATGAGAGACAAGGAGGAAGAGTTGTCGAAGATAGTAAAATAACCCAAAAGTTCCCTATTGCTTAGTAAGTCCCTTACTGATATAAGGGAGGACCAAGGAAAATTTTGGTCTGTGACCTCCCTGCAGAGAGTAATATATGTCAGTGAAGGTACAACATTTACTTATAACATCAATGGCAACAGGCAGTGGATAAAGTTCAGATTACGACAGGGAAGACGTGATTGATAGCTCTTACGCAAGCTACCTGTATTCAGTGGACTATGCCTACCAGCATTAACACTAAGCTCCTGGAGAAATGGCTGAAGCTGTCTTCGAATTATCAGTAATGTTTAGAACTCAGTGCAGCCCCATAAGGGTCTAGAAATGGGACTAGCAAAGTAACTTTTAACAAAAAGTCAGCTAAACGATACCAAAGAATTATAGGGCAATAAGCTTAACCTCAGTTTCGTAGAAGTTCAGAAGTACATAATCAAACATGGAATATGTCAAGGAAATAAGGAGGGGCGGGGAAGAGAGAAATATCGTTACAAACACTGTGTATTACACAAACCTAGTTTCCTTTTTATGACTGGGTAGCAACGTTTAACACTTGTGTTCGTCAAAACAAGGAATCATAGTCTATATTAAATTATTTTTAGGGAAGTATAAAGGTGGGTGAAAAACAGTACTTGGAGAACAGTTAGCAATTAGAAGTCTCTTGCTATTGGTGGAGTTAGAGAAGATCCAGAGGAGAGTGACTGAAATGATCATGGAGATAGAAGAGCTGCCTAATAGGGAGAGACTAAAAAGGCTGGGACCTTCAGCTTGGAGAGGGGAATGCGTGTTTGTTGCTGCTCAAATCCCACAATACAGAAATGTAGGAGGCCTTAAAGGAGCTAGTAGGAGCTCCATTTAGGACTGAGAAGTGCTCTTTGTTTTAACCAGCAAGCAGTAAACTTAGGAGGTCAGGGAGTATCAGCAGGTTCAGAAAAGACTTTGTCCAAGTCATGGTTTTTCACAGAATGAAATCTACAGGGAAGAGGCTATTTCCTCTAGCAGCTCTCATCCAACAGTTACGTGTGCTTGTAAAGTATGAGAGGTGTAACCTGGAAATAGTAGCCAGGCTATGCTCTCCCTTACCATTTCCTAAAGTCCTGTCAGAGAAAAAACACTGGGCTGGATGGTCTCACCTAGTAGGGCATTTCCTGGGTAGCGAGGTCCATTGCGGGAGGGTAAAATCTAACAGTTCTCTTGCAGCAAGAGTGATTTAGGCTTGTGAAAACCTTTTTAACAATAATAATACGTAAGCAGGGAAATGGGTTGCCAAAGAAGTTCTGCAACTTAAACCGTTTTTGTGGTTGTAAAAGTAGATTACACAACCAGCCAAAACTGTAATTTAAATATATTCGGTCCTTAGCACAGGTAAAGGAACTAGATGACCTCTGCTTCCCCCCCCCGCCCCAAGTATTTGATGATTCAGACTCTATTTCATTGTCATGTTGTGTCTCTAGGGCTCATGTGATACATGAATAATGTTAAATCTGAATGTGGAAATTGTCAGACCTTTCTGTTGTCGTTTAGTGAAGAAGAGGTTTTTTTGTATTGCATCACATTTCTGCACAATGGTACTGCACTAAATGCCGTTAGTGTTACTATGCAGAAGATAAGTCACTTCCCTGGGCTCTGTAACATAACTGAGCACATATTGGAATTAACATTCTTTTGTTTCAATGTTTTTCTTGTCTTCTGTGGGCTAATCTATTTCAGCTTTACTAAATGGATAACCACGCATTTGAAATGCACGGAGAGAGCATACGAAGTTCATCAAAAGAAAAAGAGTGGCCAAAGACAGAGGTACCAGTCATTTTCTTTTACAGTGCTATCAAAACATTATTAACAGAGTCAGACTGAAGATTAAACCCTTATTTTGTAACATGACCTAATCCTATACTATTAAGAAGGTCCTGAAGAAAATAAAAGCTGTAAAGGGCTTCAGTTGCTAAGGTCCTAAAATGCATAGCTCCATGTGCACTACCTAGGATCTGAACTGTGAGACATAATTGCCTGGCCCCACTTAAGTTAATAGTGAAATTCTTTATCCTCTAACTGCTGGACAAAGTAATTATCTTTGGAGGATTCCCCATTGATTTTAACAGAAAGAGCTACTTAAAAGCTCATCTTGTGGTAATGTTTAGTATCTCAACTGAGTTACACATTAGAGTACTGTTTCATCTTTCCTTTTTTTTTTTGCCCTTGAGAAAAGTAATTGTCTGTAATTTTCCCATTAAAGTTTTTGCTTCTTGGGATTTGAATTAACTTCATGCAATAAGAGTTGGCATATCGCGTGTAAGCCGTTACATTTGTTTGCAGTCAGCACAGTGCTGCTTCTTGGCTATAAATATACCAAGGCTAGTGATTTCCTCACAACATAACTCACTCCACACAGTTGTACTGAGGTTGAATGTTCTGTATTAGTTATTATTATATAATATGTACAACATTATTTTAACTTTAAAAATAATTATTGAATTGGTGCCACTGCTGTGAAAATGCTGTAAATTAAAGGCCCTTCAAATCTGGAAAATGGGGATTTCGAATGCACTTAACTATAAAGCCTTGTTCTCTGACTCAGACTCTGTGGTCTGAGTACTACTGTTGGGATATTTAATTGAACACAAGCTTTAAAAAGGGAGTCATTTAAACTGAAGAAAAGATTATTACCGAATAGAATAGGGTGGTATTTTGAGCACTTTTCTGCTGGCAAGAGAAACGTATTTGTAAAGAGCTTTTGTCAAATAGATTCATGAAAAAGGTCATTTTGTTAAAATCAGCATGTAATTTTCAATTTTTTCATTTCTGATTGTTCAGCTTAAGAAATCAACATTCATAGCTCATCTTCAGGCACTCACCATCTGAAAAATCAGGCTTTTAAAGGTAGATCAAGCTGTGCACCCAGAATCAGTAGAGAGTTTTAAAATTTGGGCCCGAGAATGCAGTCTCTATTCATCTGAAGCTGCAACTTCGGCAGCAAAAATGGTTGAGGGACAGAAAACACTGAATATCCTCACCAAGGTGATGCTTCATGGTGCCAGAAGCGCCTTGGCCTTCTATAAAGAACTTGTGTGCTTCTGCATGCCCAGCTGCTTCTCCCCTTTGTCCTGAGCTGCTTCTCCCCTCCCCAGAGGCCTGAATGTCCACAAAGGAAATTTTCAGTAAAGAAATGATGCCCAGAGCAGTTAGTACAGATGAAATTTCCCCATTCTGGCCTGTCTTCTCCACTGCCAGGGAGCTGGGCCATGTGAGATGTGACGTAAAGCAGAGGCAGCATTTCCACCCCAGAGATGAAGGTGGATGCTACAAGTCCTCAGTATTTTGTGACATAGATTAGAAACAGCAATGAAAAAAATCTTTAAGCGTTTGTGAGACCCCAGGATGAGGAAGATGTTTTTTTTGCTTGATGAAATGATGAAAGGACAGCAACAATCTGATAACGTACTCTACAAGGTTTTCCTGTACTGGGCCCAGTACTTTGGCTATACCTGTGTTTCTGAAAGGCATACTGTTTTGATTACAAAACAACTATCGCAAACTTTCTCCTGTGTGTTAGATCTAATAAAGCTTTCTTTTTTGTTGGGGGGGGGGTTACTTTTTATTAATTTCAGGAAAGAAAGGGCAGCTGGTCCCTAATGAAAGTCTTTCTAGTTTGTCTATTGGCCTGTGTTATCACCACCGCAATAGGAGTGCTGGCCCTGTCCTTGGTCTATGTAAAGAGCACTGCCTTTATGAAAGAGACGGATATTAAAGACGATGGTGCATCTTCCCCAAAACCAGATGAAAAAAGTGTGGATTTCAAATTCCAGTTCCTGAATCATCTGGAGAAATCAAAGGTAAATTGTTCATCTTGTGCAATGATATTCTAGCATCATTTATAGAAGTTTAATGAATTAATTTCACCTAACTCTTTCTTAAGCATTAGGTGATCAGTCTAAACCTGTTATCCAGGCTTCTTTTATAATCCATGGGGAGAGACACAAACTTCCTGACAGCGTTTCACTCCGATTCATAACAGATGTTGGAAGTGGTACGGATCTCTGGAGTGCCTCTTGGGGAGCTAAATAATCGCTCCAACAAATTAGGCTTGTAAGACAAGGCAACGGTTTTATATGTGATTCTGAAATTACAGATTATGAAATTCTGAGTAACAAAACCAGAAAGATCAAATTTTAATGTAAGCCGAGTAGCACGCTAACCTTCTTGTTCTTAGGACTGGATTCAAACAAATTGTTATGTTGCAAGAAAAAACTCCGTGATCTTGTTTCAGTGAGCTAAAATGAATTAATTGACAATGTAATGAAGCCCTAGGAATTATGTAGTTTTTGTTTAGGTGTATTTTGATACTTACAGAAACATAACCTTTGACAAACTCTGAAGACGTGCTCCATCTTCTAAATACATCTTTATATAAAAAAATAACTCCTGATTAATTTTTGCTTTTCAGTGAAAGAGGGAAAAGAATAGATTAGGTAGCAGGGCACTTTAAACTGACAACATCCATTCTGGTACTTTTTCATGTTAGATTTAACTATGTAATTAATTTTCAAACAAAAAATGTTTGTAAGAATGAAAGAAAAGTGTTTCAGAGGAGAGCAACCCTTTTAATATGCCCTTCCTCAGTGCAAGATGATTCTTTTAAGTACAAAACATGTTCTAGAGGCAGTACAAATATTGGGAAGGGAACAGTTTCAGGTGCAAATAGTTTTCAACCATAGAAACTCAGGAAAATATCTTGCTTGGGAAATGTTCTAAATGTTTTCAATGTAAAAGTTTAAGCGTATATGTAACTGATTCCCCAAATCAAAGTCCAGAATGACGTAAAAAGAGGAGGAGCGGATAATTTTGTTCTTGATATCACTATATCTCTCGTTTGTAGAAACAATACTGTTACATCATGATGTGAGAAAGTATATAAATGATTGTGAAAAGTGACTAAAATACATACAGAGAGAATCCTCACTAAGAAAAGGAACAGGTCCCTTCAGTATTGCCCAGACCAAGAATTTTCTGAACTATTTTTGGATTGTTTGGTCACCACTGTCCACAATTAATACAGTTCTCCGCTCTCACTAACTTTACAGGTACATAAGTACCCAGGTGGTGAAATTCAGTGGGCAAGATTCAGGAAGGATGTAAAGGAATATCAAAGTGATGAAGAAATGGAATTTGGAAAAAGTATCAATAACCATCGCTCCAAAATGACTTTTGGAACCTTACGGATCAAAAGCAAAGGGCTTCGGGCTCCCCATTGGCATTTTAATGCCAATGAACACGGCTACCTGCTACAGGTATTATCTGATTATTTCAGCTTTCCCAATTGGTTTTGCAGTTTCAAGCATCATGTATATATAGAAGATGTACATATCTAAAAAAAAAAATTACATATACATTATATACAAATGTTAACAGGTAATAAAAGCAAAATTACCACTGATTTATGTATGACACTGGTTCTCTTGCTTGAAATAACATTTTCAAATGGAGATGCTTAAAATAGGCTGTTTAATGTTGTTATTTGCAAGACTACCAAACACCTGTAGCTTCCAATGAAGTATAAAAACTGAGGTCAGAGGACCTGAAAGTTAGAGTTTTATGTACTTATCCAAGTACTTAGAACGATTAAAGTAATTATATTAGAGAACCGTTGCAGAATCACAGAGATGGACTGTTCAGTTTCTTAAGAAAGCCTCTGGCTCCATCCCCTGTATTGATGCAGGATAAGAACACCTAAAGCGTATCTGACGGTTTTGTTCAGTTTTTAAAAATTTTCAACAAAGGAGCTATTACAAAATCAAAAAATAGTTGTCTCCCATGTTTCATCACACAAACCATTAGAATGTTTGTGCTGGTACACAAACCACATTTTTGTTTATTGCAAAAAAAACCCTCCTAATTTCTCCTTGTTTATCTCCATTGTTTTGTTCCCGCACAGTCTTCTCTTTCCTAGACCAAATACCCCTCCCTTTTCCCCCCCAAATAAATCTTTGAAAAGGTTTGCCCTGTCTGACCTGAGTGTCAAATTTCAAATCTGTAAAAATAAAGAAAATAAGAGATCAATAGAAACTCACCGTGAGGAATTCAAGATAGCATGTTAATTTGAAAACAAAATGATCTTTCTTTGGAAGCACAGGTACTTAGATATATCTAAATTATTAATTTATTTCTAAGAATAATTATTCCTATTTTGATCAGCACAGAACTGAACAGCTCCAGCTGGGTGGGGGATCCTCCTTGGAGTAAGGCATTCCACAAATGCCTAGTCCTTTCTCCAGCAGTTTTTGGTCAAAGATGGCTCCTTTATAGCTGCTCACAGCCTCTTTAATAAGAAATGGTTTAAGTATGAGCAATGTGTACTTGTCATTTGTTCCTTAAACCTTCTAAAATTTTGTCACTTAAAATGCTATTCTGGATTTAAGTTCACAAAGGCTGGTTAGAGAGTGCATTAGGATCTGTTTTTTCCTAACAGCCTTCAGGTTATTTGAATTATTGATTTGCTGCATATGGATTAAATGAGAGAACTTCCATTACGATCGTTAAGCTCTGATTATGTTACAGGGTACTGCCTGGATTGGAGTAATTGGTGCAGATGACAGTGTGGTTACCACATACAATGTCACAGCTGGTCAAGTGATCTTCTTCCCTAGAAACACTGTGCATTGGGTAAAGAATGTAGGATCAGAAGACTGTGTGTTCTTGCTGTTTTTTACAACACATGAAGAACTTCAGACCTTGGATGTAGATGATGCATTTTTCTCTACCCCAGAGGATATAGCAGCTAGAGCATTAAAGGTCTGTATAATAGGATAGCCAGCCTCTATCTAGTCTTCTACACGTTAACATGGCAGTCCAGGCTCCCTCTGTGTATTTTTTGGAGAGGATGTTCCCTACCTCAGCTGTTCTCTTTAGTCCCATCAGTGTGGAAGGATGTACACATGTCCTTTGTGTATCACTGTGCCACCCTGTGTGTTCCTTTATACACAAGGAGAAATAAATGATGATGCTCTCTCCAAGAAACTTCTTCTCCTTTTCACATTTATCCCCGGTTCATGAAGAATTTTCCATATTTCCAAGGGTGGAAGGGAAAATAATATAGTGAAGCCCAAAGCAAATTTCCCAATAGACCCTTGATGAATTCTGTGGTATGAGAAGGTCTCATAGAAAACTATAGATAAGTCCATCTCCTTGTTAAAATTGATCTTATTTGAACTGACTAGTTGGCAATGTCCCTTCAGCAAGAATACAGCCACAGAGTTTCTGCTGAGTCTGAGGAATTTGCATGTTCAAACCACAGAATTATGATAGACCTTCCCACCCTGAAACAGTTTGATGGGAGATGGATCGAGTTTCCCTTCTGCTTCAAATCTCTGTGGTAACTGCGAAGGAAGGGCAGAGCAAAGGAGCAAAATAGAGTATTGACGGGGCTAGGTAGTTAAAGAGATGAGGTACATTCATGAGGCAAAATTTGTCTACCACCAGGTACTAAGGTGGGATATTCAATGAAGCAAAATTTTAATTCCTCCGTTTGCTGTGTGTCTCTGTCAACTTAATATGCATTGTGTGTCCCGCAGCCACAAGGAGGAGTTAACTTCATCAGAACATTCAAGAAACAAGTAGAAGATCAAGCAGTTAACCTCCCACCAAACTTAAATGAGCTTGTACAAAATGCCACCTATGTGCAGTCTCCGGACAACCTTGTATGGCAGTACTTCTACAATCTCAAAGGTATACATCTCGGAACTTTGTATGTAAGAGCTCTCCGTGTTTCTGGAGGGGGAGAGGAGTGGATCTGTAATCAATTCACTGAAACAGGAGTTAAAAAGTATATAGAGAAATGACAAGAATTTAAGGAGATAAAATGAAAAATATATTGGTAATACATCTAATTACTGCCCTTTGAAGATGTATAACCTAATTCTTATCTCAAAGTAGTTTACCCTTTGGATTTTAATGTTGCTATCTGCAACAGTAGGTATGAGAGCAGAATGCCAGTAAGCAGCAGGGCATGAACTAAATACTTCTCAGCTCAAGGTTCTCTCCTGATGTATGTAACCAGGACTGGTGTGTTCCCTGCTATAGTTAAGTTAAGCAGTAACCTAAACCTAAACTTTTCATTCAGAAATTGAAATCTAATAGGCCAGGAAGCCCTGCAGCAGATTAGCTGGAGAGTGGCTGATGCTGAGCTGCTTAGAATATCTTGCGTTTGCATATGAAACGTCAATGAATAAACACCTTAACATATACCTAATTATGTCCTCCCTTTTCTTCTACAAATACAGCTTCACAAACAGCATTGAACCATATTCACTGTTTGGTTTATCGACAATTGTATTAAACAACCCTCTGTACTGCCTGGATCTAGTGATTATCAGTGAGCACCTAATAAACACAGATGGCAAAACTTAATTCCAAGTAATATAGTCTATTCAAAAAGCTATAAAAAGCAAATATGGGTCCAGAGCTCCACACAGCTGATGGAGGTCATGAGAAGTAGATGTGTGACAAAAATCTTTGCACTTGGACCAGAATGTTCTTCTGCATTGGCAGTACTTTACAAAATATTGTGACACACAATCAGTGCCATAAAGGTTAACATGAATTAATATACTGAAAGTCAGCGTGTTCTTTGAGTGTATTGTTAATGATAGCAGTTTGGGATGGAAAAAATGTAGTTGACTTTTTCATTATGGTTATCTGACTACTAGTGCGTGAAGGATAGATAAGCTAAATGGGCTTTCTTTTTGGTTCCAGAGGCTCGTAAGATTCGAGGCCTCAAGTTTAGTACATAGTAATGGCTTGAAGTTGGCCAATACACTAACAAGCAACGTTAACCAAGCCTTGTTGGAAATGCTCATTTAACTGTCTTTGTTTTAGGGTCAGCAAAATATCCTTTTCCAGGAGGAATCTTCCAGTGGGCTCGCTACCGCATAAATGGCACAGGACTAAATGAAACGGAAAAAATTTTTAGTGAGTCACTGAACAAGGTGTGTGCTTTCAGTTGGATACTGTAGCTATTTAAACATAAGGCAGAGTATGCAATTTCTGTGGGTTCTTCACTGCTTTGTCATGTATAACAGGGATACAACAAACTTGGATGGTTTTCTGAACGTTTTTGTTCTGCTTTTCAGCATGAAAATACCCTGACCTTAGCAACTCTCAGGATATTCAGCAACAGACTGGGGCAGCCTCATTTCCACTTCAATGCTAACGAGATGGGTTATGTCATTAGCGGCTGTGGACAGGTAATTCGTAACATCGGTGAGGGATAAGTCAGTGGAGTTTTGGCTGTATAACAATTACAGACCTAATAACCGATTCCCAGCCCTGATTAATAATACCACAATTAGTAGTATTACAAAACTTTCAGTGTCCACACTTTCCTCTTCCATACAAAATTTTGATCTGGGTTACATTTGCGGAAGCTTGTCTAGTCAAAGGGGAGTTATACAAAGAGCAGAATTTGTCCATCTTGTTAAGTTGTTCAGCAAAATCACATATGTTTATGACAGGAATTCCCACGCTCCTGCATGCTGGGAGTACAAACTAAAAAAGCAATACTTTTGATTTAGCGCCTCTGAGGAACAGATAAATAGAGAAAATTTAGTGAGTATTAAGATTTAGACTGCAGGATTTTATTATGTTTTTCACTCAGTGCAAATTTGAAGTGCAAAGGTAATTGAGATGGAACGATGAGACTCCATAATGTGAGGACTTACCGTGTTCTTACTCAGGAATTTGCCTAGGACCCCTCTACCTTTTTGGAGTCTCAGTGAAAGCACTGATGCTACCCTAGCTGATTTCAGTGCGGTGCTGGGACCGTCACTGTGTATTTATCCAATAACAGCACACTGAAAATTGTTGTTGTTGAATATTGCTGCTTTACTTAGAATCATAGAATCATAGAATCATTGAGGTTGGAAAAGACCTCTAAGATCATCGAGTCCAACCGTCAACCCAACACCACCATGCCCACTAAACCATGTCCCTAAGCGCCTCATCTACTTGCAACAGGCTGGAGTTATTCTCTCATCTGGAGTCACCACCAGCTTCAACATTGGCATTGGAGATGTCATATTTTTCCCTGTTGGAACCCAACATTATATCAAGAGCATATGTGATGAGGATTTGCTTTTGATTCTAGCCTACAGTACGGGGAACCAGGTGAGAATTCATATGGGCAAGGGGAGTAAAAAAATGTTCAACTGTACATAATCTCATGCTTTCCTCATGCACATAAGCTTTATGCTTTGGTGCACACATTTCAAAAGAAATTCTGAGAATATGTTGGGTACGCTGACAGTGCAAATTCACCTATCAACACTCTGTACACCTATCAAAACTCTGTACACGGAAACAGGAGGTGGGGAAGACAAAGAAAAGGTCTGTGGTAGGGTGTGACATGTGCCCGTGTGTGTGTGCGTGTAAGACAGATGGAATTCAGATCGTGTTTGTGCATGAGGTACTGCTGGTGTTTAAGAGACGGAGCTTGTCCTTGAGCAGATGGGACAGGCTGAGGGTCATAGAATCATAGAATCATTGAGGTTGGAAAAGACCTCTAAGATCATCGAGTCCAACCGTC
>NW_008794883.1:2265668-2267896 GCF_000699145.1 Aptenodytes forsteri | reverse complement strand
GTCCTATTGCTAGTTACTTGGGAGAAGAGACTGACACCCACCTCACTACAACCTCCTTTCAGGGAGTTGTAGAGAGCGATGAGGTCTCCCCTCAGCCTCCTTTTCTCCAGGCTAAACAGTCCCAGTTCCCTCAGCCGCTCCTCATCAGACTTGTGCTCCAGACCCCTCACCAGCCTCGTTGCCCTTCTCTGGACACGCTCCAGCACCTCAACGTCCTTCTTGTAGTGAGGGTCTTTACAAGCTGAGCACCCACAAAGGGAAAGATCTTCATAAGCCTCGAACAGGTCTATATCTTAGGAGCCAGAGCAAGGGTGTATTTATCTAAGGTTACACGTATCCAGTGATCTTGATAGCCCAGTGTAAGACATGCCATTAGTTATATGCTTTTATATTAATTCATTTTCATCTTGGATTTGAGCTGCACTTTAGTATTCTGTATTATTAACACTGTAAAAATGATCAGGTAGCTATGAGTATTCTTTTTAAAATATTCTTTTTCTTCATAGCTGGAAACTCTTCGTATGAATAAATACTTCCGTGGAACAGCAGATCATATCCTTGCTCAGCTTTTTTTCAAGAAGCAGGCTGAGTTTAAGAAGTTCTCAAATTAGGCAAATAACCTCTCTTAGCAGTTAATGGCTCCAAGAATTTTTCATGATCACCATGTTTCTAGCAGTACTTTTTGGTACCTTTCTCGCTATTTATCCAGAAGAGATGTTCAGAAAAAAGAAGAGTTTGGGGTTATTAATTATAAAAATTATTTTCTTTTTGTATTTTATCATGTTTTATTTATAGTACAATGTAATGTGATTGTAAATTAAAATAATTTCTACCATTACAATTGCTCTGTATAACATCCATTCTCTCTCGCACTACTGAAGTTCACATTGATTTTCTGTCACGTAGACAGCGCTCTTATCTAGCAGCGTGTTTACACAAATACGGCGTGACAGCTCGGTCTATCCCCAACCCGGGAATTGTGTGTTAAGCCCTGCATCTAACAGTGATGGCAGGAACGAGTTCGTCATACGTTCAGGTCATATTCACTCTCCCTCCCCTAACTCCTTCTCGTGTAAATATTTAATTACAGCCAACAGGATGGCTGCAACAGGGATGCAGGGAGATCTTTCTCTGTTTCCCATGGGTGAGGGTGTATTTTTTTTTTCTGTCTCAGGAAATATTTGCTTACTTCATGGGGTTTAAATCAAATTAGGATCAAAGTGGTTTACCGATTTATTATCGTCACGTAATAAACAAGGATTCAGTGAAATACACAGTTGGGATTCAATTTCATTTCTTAGCAAGGCTCTAGGTAATCCCCTGGCTACCCTTTAATCCGGCTGAAGGTCATATTCCTCTTCAGCTTTATCAGTTTGGGGCAACCATCCCATCAGCTTGGGGTACTCCACTTGCAGCTGCTGCCACGCTCCCCTTCCTACCGCACAGGCTGGGGTTGTCCCAGCCGTTCGCAGAGCAGGGGGAGTGGCTGTGCAGGTCCCGGCACAAACCTCTTCTCAAATACGCACCCCAGCTCTCTCTGCTGCCTCTCTCTGAGGACTGCGTGAAGCCCTTCGGTAGCCGTGCTCAGGCTGGGCCTTGCAGACCAGGCAGAAGAGGGAATGCCCAGACTGCAGACCCCAACGGGGCTGAGGCATTGACGTTCTTGAAGGCAACAAACAAAGATATTACAGGCATGTCCAGGAGGAGAAGTTTCACTGTCGCATAATTCACCTGCAGCCCAGCGTTGCTTTTAAAGGCCAGAAACAATGTCTAAAATAGGAGTTGGACATAAAAGGCTTGCTATGACCTAGCTCAGGTCACCGCTGTCCCAGAGGGACCTGCCTCATCCCCTGTCCCACCAGGGCTCACAGGAGCAGTATTTCTTCTGTGCCACGTCCCCACTGGCCACCGCCTGGCCTGGCCTTGACCCCAGCCTCACAGACAGTACCAGAGCTGGATAAGCCCTCTAAGTCATGCTGCGCCCCAAGGGTGTCGTGGTTTAACCTCAGCCGGCAACTGAGCCCCACCCAGCCGCTCGCTCACTGCCCCCCGGCCCCGGTGGGATGGGGGAGAGAATTGGAAGAGTGAAAGTGAGAAAATGCGTGGGTTGAGATAAAAACAGTTCAATAATTGAAATAGAATATAATAATAATAATAATACACAAAGCAAGTGATGCACAGTGCAATTGCTCACCACCCGCTGACCGATGCCCAGCCAGTCCCCGAGC
>NW_008794883.1:2252309-2265481 GCF_000699145.1 Aptenodytes forsteri | reverse complement strand
GTAGAGCATGGGAAGCTGAAAAGTCCTTGACTAGTGTAAGCACTGCTCAGCAACAAGTAAAACATCGGTGCGTTATCAACATTGTTCTCATCCTAAATCCAAAACACAGCACTGTACCAGCTACTAGGAAGGAAATTAACTCTATCCCTGCCAAAACCAGGACAAAGGGGTGGAGACCTGGCTTATTATTAGGTTATTAAGTGCTTCCAGGTGTTAGGAGAGAAACAGGCGGGTTTCTCAGGTGCTGGGAGTCAATCAGCCCAAGGCTCTGGTTTAAAACCATTCAGCTGGGAAAAGGAAGGTTTAAATGCTGGGTTCTCAGTTGAGATGCTCCTTCGGAGACCCGGAGGCACCCACCAGGTAGGGGTGCTGCTCTCCTTGGCAGATGGGAAAAGGCAGCTCGCTGAGGAACAGGGAAGTGGGTTTTGTTCTGCTGTTGTCCTGTTCCTTTGCTGTGCTGGAATAACAGACTGAAAGCCGGGGCCTCTTGTCCTCTGCCCTCCTGAGCCCTGCGGTCCCACGGCACGGTGTTCAGAAGTTGCTCGTAGGCACCCACCAAATATTTCGGTGCCTGGTTTCAGCCGGTGTTCTCAGTTGTGTGCCCCTAGGGCTGGGTTTGACCTGTGGCCCACTGTTGGAGAGGTTTGGTTTATCTCTTGTGTCTCTTCTTTTTTTTCGGCATGCTGCTTTTATTCCATGTTGTATTTGACTGCAAGCTACACTTTAAAACCTAGCTTGATGGCGTCAGGTCCTTTACCCAGGTGGGTGCCGTTATTACCTGTGCAGAGCAGGACAGTGACTGTCAGTAAAAGGGGGTGATCAGGTTGATTATAAAAGAAATATCAAAAAGTGTTAAAAGCCTGGCATTTCTAATTTCTGTTTTGCCAGCTGATCTTTGTGAGTCCCCAGATCCTGGGAGGCCACAGAAGGGTGCGATTAGCGTGTGCTACATAAGCAAACCAGGGGAAATGTTTCTATCGTACATGTCATCAATCTATTTAACTCTACTAACTACTTCGTTAAGACTCGCAGGCAGTGGGGTTCAGGTACCAGCGCTTCTGTGGGTATGTTTCTAGGGCCCTGAGAGAAATTTGGTTGTCCAGCAGTCTGTTCCTATTTGGGTATAAACACCTTAGTCCACCTGCTTTACTCCGTGCCGGTCTGCTTAAAACCCCGTACGCTGCGAGTAGGGTGACTGCACGCTGGAGAACCGCTTGGAAGGACCGTGAAGTGAGATGCATTGCTGTCACTTCTCGTTTGCCTCGTGTGTCCAAATCAATCGGGTTAACAGCCTGCGAAATGCACTTTCCGAAAGCGATTACTGCCCCGTCAGCTGCTCCAGCCATGCCCTTGTGCTTCAAAGGCAGGCTTGCGTCTGTGAACGCTTTATTTTTGTTTGGTTTTTACTAAATAGCTAGCATGTCTTTTTCAGACTTTACACTTTTTTTTTTTAATTAAGTTTTTGTCTACTAATTGCAGGCTGATCCTCCAGCCGAGTGAAGTGCATTTTGCTTAGCTGTAAGCGTGTGTCCAGGTGGACTGACTTCAGCATCCATTTTACAGATGTGCTGGTTTTAACTCTCCTTTAACTTTTACTAATACTGATAACTCAGCTGTTCTCACCATAGCTTCTCTAGGTGTCAGTCAGCCTTTGGGCTGGCATCAAATCTGTCTTCAGCTGACCGCAGTGGGGTTTAATAGTGTTGAATCGTGTTTCTTGTCCCACCCCCTGGATTCAGAATCCAGGCAAATGGTCAGAGCACAAGTGCCAGACCCCCGGTTTGTCTTAAGCTGCCTAAACCAGTGAACTTTTGTTAATGCTGAGCCCAGAACCTTCTCAAAAGACCTGATAAAGACCCTCTGATTTAGTCCTGCTTTTAGGGCCTGAAACTCCTGCTTGTACCATATTTGAAATGTAAGAGTAAGATGTGTTGTTAGGTGCTGGGAGCTACTGAGATAGGAGGTTATAAGGTAGCTCCATCTGACGGATTACGTGGTTGTTGCTGTATGTTGCACAGCTCTGGACCGCTGTCAGCCCTATAACTCTTGGTACTATTCCAGGCCATTAATATTACAGCTTTGCAAATAATGTTTGGCCCATAAGAGCAATATGTTCAGTGAGTGATGAAATATACTCTCCTCTCTTGCTTTCCCTTTGATTAGTAAATTAACTAGATCCCCCTGGTACTACAGGCCCAAGACGAAAGGACTAAGACGTAGTGAGGGCTGGTCCCTAAAAAGGTGAGACTTGCCTCTGAAGTCTCCTTTATCTTTTCCAAGCCTTTTTCCTGTTTACCCAGAGGACGATTGGTCAGATTTTGTTTAAAAAGGTTTTCTAGTCATGAAGTTCTTGAATTGACATGGGAGAGATGGGCTTGAAATGCATCCGACCATCTGTGCCGAACTTCGTCCAAAGAGATGAGCTCGGCTCTGAAGAACAAAAAGGTGGAAAGCGATAGGAATCGCAGAAGTTCACAAGATCTGATACGGGGAGCTTCTCGCATTCACTTCTGCCGTCCTCTTTCTTTTAACTCTAACTCATATTTAAGGGATTTACATCCTCTTTCTTTTAACTCTAACTCATATTTGTTTAAGGGATTTACGTCAGCAGAAAGAAATACAAGCAAATTGAGAGAATTCTGCTTGATCTTTTAGTTTTGGTTCCTACCTTCGATTTGTGGTGCTGCTTTATCGCCTACCCATCAGGAGATGTTCTGCATGCCCAGAGCAATGGTCGGGAGCTGCAAGGGCACCCCGTGACAGGGGGCTGGAGACGTGCTCGCCGCAGACACGAAACACAATGGCCTTACTGCAAGCGCAGGCCAGCTAGCTTGGGATCTCAAATGCAGGTGTGCAATGCACGGCTGTCTCCTAAATTCACCTGTATTGCAAGACCGAAACCCAGGGAGGACCCTCATTTTGGCCACTGGGAGAATGGGAGCGTGGCAGCTCTGGCTTTCTCGGGATATTCCTGCAGTACAACAGGGTGATTCACCCGAAACCAGAGGCGCTCTTCAATGCAGTAAGTCCATCCCTGGGTATGTTCTGAAAATAACAGGTAAAACATTGATTGAAACAGCAGTACCTAAAGAATAAGGGCTGTGTTGCATCCCCTGAGAAATATGAATTGTGGCAGATAACATTTCTTACCTTAGAAACTATATAGGTCTATTCAGTGGAATGGACCTCAGCATCTTTGGGTAATTATAATCAGAAGCGGTAATAAAATGCGTGGGACATGTACAATACCAAATTAATTCACGAAATGCCTTGTGTGACTTATTAGCAGTGTACAGCTACCTCACGGGTTTGCACTACCCATTCAAGAGAAACGTGTAATGTTTTCCAGTGGGTGAAATCAGCCTCATATTGAGGAAGCAACAAGAGGTTAGAAATTTTAAAAACCATTTAAAGCATCTTTTCAACCAAATCTGGAGATTCAAGCAGCCCACCAGCCCTGTGCATGTGAGTGAAACTTGTTCAGAGTAAATTGTCTTGAGACTCATTTAAGTGACAAACCCTGATGTGATCACCCGCCGCGAGCCCTAAGCAATCCTGGGGGAGAGTGAAGCTTTCGATCTGCTCAGAGGTGACAAAGCCGGTTCCCTGGCTCAGGGGATGACTGGTGTTGGGGTCACCCAGGGGAAACTTGAGGCTGATTCGCGTCCGTATTTGGGGGCTGTCTGCTGTCCTTCACGTGGCAAGCACAACCCAGCACACCTGCGCTCCTTTCCTGTTTCCCCAAATGCAACCCCTTCGTCAAACTCTTTTTCATCTGATGCTCGCTCATCGCCTGTGACGGCCTGTCTTCGGTCAAGCGTGTGCCAGCCCCGGGTTTGGGTGGATGCTACCTGTGACCCGCCCCGTTCCCCTCCCTGCAGAGGTTGCGATGCTCCATGCAGCCTCCCCCGAGGTGACAGCTGTCCCCGACGTGTCTGGGGGCATTTGCTGAGCCAGCACCCGGCCATCACGGGGATGGGGCTCGTGGGTTTCCTCGGGCAGCCGAAGTCCTGATGGACCATCAGTTTTGGTCGGTTTGTCATCTGGGCTGCCCCCAACTGCCCCTTTTAGGGAAATCCCCTTTCCCGCCCCATCTCCATGCCAAGCCATCCCCAGAGGTGGCCAACGCCACGCTAAGCAGTTTTTATAGCAGAGAATGAACAGGGTTTCTGTAACCAGCTGCCATAAACCAAAGGGTTCACGTACCCCATAAAATACTCTGCGGTGTTTTTTGCTTGGGAGGGTTTACCCTTTCCCAGGCCTGGCACCGCGTGTCGTCCTTCAAGGCGCACGTTTTACAGCCTGGCAAGGCTTTACTCCCGATGGAGTTTGACCAATTTCCTCATACAGAAAATTATTTGTCAAAATTTGATGATGGTGAGAGATTAGCACAGGACTATTTGGAGGCTTTTAAGCTCCTTGAATCCACCAACGGTTCATGGCTTGGTGCCACGGCTCGCTGCCTGCACGGAGCACTCCTTGCCAGTCGTGCAAGAGCTCCGTGAGGCTTACGGGTTGCACCTGCTTGGGTTAGCAGAGCTGCTGAACGGGCAGATGCGACTTCTTCAGCCAGCGCGTGGTCTGGAAAGCTGCTCGGGAAGGGTATCTCGGCCCCAGGGGCTGTTCCCACCAGGGCTTGAGGAACCTCCCAAAACCCCCGTGTTGCTGCTCTCAGTGGGGACCAGTGCTGGCAGCATGACACAATGGAGGCAAAGTGTAGGAACACATTGCAACGTGGCTAAAAAAAAGCCCAAAGCAACAAAACCCCACACCCCAGCTAATAAAAAAACCCCTAGATCTTTTGAAACTTTTTTACTAATTCTTAAAGAATATCAGAGTTCACGTGTATTCATGCAGCTGTGCTGTAGACCCCCTTTTTGTTTGTTTTCTGATGTTTAACAGATAAATAGTCTTACTAATGTTGCCATTATAATGAGTAACCCGTGCTGGTCTTCTGCACAGTGCTGGTCTTCTGAGCCTGCCTCATGTTCTATGAATGTGCGCACACACGAGCATCTCCTACAACGTTTTCTGCTGAGATCCCACCAGCTAAAAAGCCATGACAGAGCTCGGTAGGATCTCAAGAGGTCTCAATGCAGGACAATTTAATAATTAAGCCCAATCCGTACATCTCGGTCCTGTACCTTCCTTCACATGACAAGGAGCCGTTATGGCCTGGGTGAGTTTTATAGATCCCAAAGGACAAATGGAAGTTTCCTGCATTTTATTGTGTATTCTGATCACAGCCAGGTTAGAAATGTTGAGAAATGTTTATCTTTCTCTAGCAATGCAAACAGCCAAATGGAAAATCCAGCCCATGCCCCGACCCCAGACAACCTGCGCAGTAATGAGTCATCTGAGAAGCTGAAGGATCATTTGAAGGCAAGCCAAAGTTTGTTGGATCTGAGTTAGTTTTTGATGGCTGCATAGCTGGAAATAGCTTACCTTGTTTTATAGAATGATACTGCTAATTATAGGGGTGGCATCCATTTATAGTCCAGGGTTATCCATTCCCCCAGCCGGGGACTTCCCAGCACCCTCAAAGGTACCTGCCAAGTCCTTTGTGGGTTTATGGGCTGTCGTTAGCCCGGGCAAACAGGACACGTTCAAGGTGAGCACAGACAGCGCACGGCAGCACCGCCGGCCGTCTCCCGCAGCTCCACGGAGGAGACGGCTTTCCATGGATGGGTCAACGCAGGTGGCTTTTAGGGTAGCGATGTCTGTGGGCTGCGGGGACCCTCTGTTTGAAGGGTACCAAAACGCACGCTGAAAGAAAAAGAAAACCCTTCCGTTAAATCGCCTGCCCCACAGGAGTCAGGGATGCTGCTTATTTCCCTCTTCAGTCAGGCGGGAATGTAACAAATCGAGCGGCAGCACGGATATGGGCAAATACGGGATCTTGTAATCAAATAGAGAAACTGGGCTTTTTTGCGAAGACGCTGAGTGTTTTTCAGTGTGTTCATTTCAGAAATAATACAGAAGGTAACAAATGATAAAGTGACTGTGCTTTATAGGCGCACAGGAGACGGGAGCATCACCAGGACGGTACTGAGTGCAGACAGACACCTGTGGGATGCCAGGGAGCTCCTGCAGCCCCTTGCCACCGCGGTTTGTCCCCCTGTGTCCCTGTGCTGTCCCAAATGGTGTTTCTCAGGAGTGCCAGATGTTCATAAACTCATCCTCCTTTTCACTAAAGTTTATCAACCGGCAGATGTTGTTTATTCTGCCCAAAGTCATCAGCCAAACCTAAATTTCTTTCCAGCTTCCTCAGCTGTGCTGACCTGGGCTTGTCACAGTGGGCACCCTGCAGAAACCCTCCGAAATGGAGTGTTTTCCAGGATGCGCATGCGTGTATACACACACATATAATAGAAATTATAAATATATATATATATAAAAATCCAGCGGTTTTTAGTAGTTCAGAAATGTGCTGTAGTTGAAAGTTTATGGATGGAAAGAGGGTGTTCAAGTCATCTTCCACCAAACGAACCTTGCGGTGAAGCTCTGTTAAAGAAGATGGGATTTTGATGCAGCGCCTGCCCGCAAGTTGATAACGATCTCCTTAGTGTGAAACAGTAAGTTTATTTTCTCCTACAGGAACAGGCGGCAGTGCACAAGCAGAGCTGTTTGTCCAGGCCAGCGGCAGCAGCGGTGGGGTTAAGGGGAGAGACCTGATGGAGGTTTAAATGGAGACACGAGGCTTTACTCCTGCACATGCAGAGTTTGCTGCGGCGGCTGTCCCCCCCCCGCCGCTCCTGTCCTCTGCCTGAAGCCTTGTACACGTGTGTGACACCCTGTGACGATGTGCGTGACCCCCTCTCTCCTAACCCAAGGGGGGTCTGGACCCTGCACACAACGGTTCATGCACCGCAAATTCACCTCCTCCCATGGCTTACAATAACCTCTTTGGGTGTCTTCTAATTGCACCAGTGCTTGCCAGTCCCCCTCCCTACAGCTTTGATTGCACTTTATTTCTTTACTGATTTTGCACTTTTCTGGCTCACTGGACAGTCGCCTCTGTTTGCTGGCAGCGGGCAGGTGACTGGTACGCCGCGAAAAAGAAAAGTTAACTTGCCACAGTATGGGAAAAACAAAGAGTGTCCCCCAAAGCAGCTCTGGCCGGAGGTCACCCCGAGTGGGAGATGGTGTGAGATCCCACAGTGACGGTGAGGTCCATCCCTCTGAGGAACTTGTTTTCCTCTCGTTGACTTTATTACAAAGAATAACATCTCTGTCGGGCGCAAGGCAGCATCGGTGCGTGCTGCCGGGCCGGGCGAGGGAGGAGGTCGTTTACTGCTCCTTTTCCTTTTCTCAAAGCTCGGACTCCAGGTTTCATACAATGCTACTCCTGCGTTTTGGGAACACAATGATGTGTCTATACCGGTGCCAGAGAATGTCATGAGAAAAATACCAAATACCCTATAATAATGTATTCTAAATATAATAAAAGCTCAAGGAAAGGAGTCGTTTCTGCTCCCTGCCCCTGTGAGATGACTAGGAGGTGCCACAGTGGGATCGGAGAGGCACGATGGAGTTGGAAAAAACGCAGCATGTCTTTATGGGAAAGAATTACACCATAAAGCACTGGAAAGCAGGAGGGAAAGCCCTGCCTTGCTCCTGCTCCTCTCCCGGGCCGGCTGGGCTGTGAGCTGGAGGCAGAGCTGCGGATGCCATCTGCTGGGCTGCGGCCACAGGCGAGTGCTGGCAGTGCGATGGTCTGGGAGCGGTCCCTAAGAAGAAGGTAATTTAGGATAAAAAGCGAGAAATTTCGACTGAGAATGGAACTTTTCCCTTTGGAAGTGTCACATCTGTATCTCATGGATGCGCAGCTTCGCTGTCCCCATCTCGTTTTGCCTCCTGCTGCAGGCAGGGGCTGCGCTGCTGTCCCGGGGACACCCAGAGCACCTCGTGGTTCAGAGGTTTGACTGAAGAGGATACGATACCAAGGAAGAGCAGATACTTTTATTTGCGAATACAGTTTGCAGCCAGACAGGGGTGTAAGCGCTTCCCTGGAGCCCTCTGCACAGGTCCTGCCTCCGGAGGGGGGAGCATCAGTCCGTGTCGGCTCTCCTCTTGTATCGGATACCTGTATGATGCATTTTAACTAGCGTACCAGCAGCGTTTGCATTTTGAAGCAGGGATCTGAATATCCCCAATCTGCCCTACCGGTGTTATTGGAGCCACATGTTGCTGCCACGGGCTGATCAGATTATTTTGCAAGTAACGGAGAGCACTGGGGTTGTGCCTTAAAAGTAACTCTGGGCTGCAGCAGTCTGATGCCGAGGTAGTCATGGTACCGGCAGGGTCAGGGAGAGTCAGACCCCCCTGGGGCCGGAGAGCCAATTCTCATTAAATTCAGTGGGAGTCTTCATCAATGGAGGCTGGATCAGGTCAGGAGAAAGCAGTAGCGCTGGGGAAGATAGTATTTTTCATTCCCACTAAGTGGGTGCTTGCAGCATCTGACCTCTCTTTGTGCTTTAAGTACCTCTAGCAGCCGCTGCCAGAGCAGGCAGCATCCTCTGTTAGGAGGCTGCATCCCGAACCGACCTCTGTACACAGGACTGATGTGTTTTGGGTTTGATTCGTTGGATAATCTTGCATTTTAAAGGGAAGGTCACCCCAAACCGAAGGCAGGCTGAGGGGTGAGGGCTCACCGGACCCCCACCGCCCGCCAGACGTGCTGTGCCCGTCTGTGCCCACCCACGTTTCCTGTGCGGGGAACGATGGCCCCTCGCCCGATTTTCAGCTCGTTAGTCACAAACCCCTCATTTCACCTTGGAACATCTCTGTCCCCTAAATCTGTCACCGTCCCTTGTAGCCGTAATTGAGCAGTCGCTGGGAGTGCGGCTTCATGAAAGACCTAATTGGGCAAAAAAACCAGGCTGGCTTTTAGCAGGGAACACTGTGATGCTTTCATTTATTGGGGCTTGACTACTGAGGGCCTTGTTTAAGTTTACCATCTGATTTTCTTTTCTTCCCTTCTCTATTTATTCTTCACCACTTCTCCCTGCCCTCAGCTCTGTCCCTTACCTGAGCCCGCTCTTCTCCATCCCGTGTGTGATGTTGCATCTCCATCACTTGATTCATCTGATCCTTTGGGAAATGCCCCCCAACACTGATTTTTTCCTCTTCTGTTCCTACATCCATCGCCTTTTGCTCTTCCCTGAGGGTGACTGAGCTGCCTGGCAGGGGCTGAGCCGGTGGCGGCATCGCTCGGCGAAATCTGAGCAGCTTGGGAAGCGAAGAGCCGTTCATTAGGATGTAGCGGTCTCGGTGGTAACCACCCACCGAGGAGCCTCAGTCTGTAAAGTGCCTGATACGCCTCAGGGCTGCGGGAGGGGTGATATTAATAGCGCCCGCTCATAATTTTTAGCTGAGGCTTATATAGAAAGCGCGTCCATAATTCATGTGCTCCAACTCCGGGGCCCTTTGCAGGTCTCGGCGGCTGCGGCAGGAGCTGGCAAACGGGCGTTAGCCCACAGCACCTCAAAAAGGGGGCAGCCCTCTTCTGAAACCCTCCCCAGGGGTGCTTCTGAAACCACCCCCCAGGCCCCAGACAGCAGTACACGTACTGCCCCCAGTGACAACCGCACAGCCCCGCTGTCTCAAGTCTCTCCCCGAGCACCTGCCGTCCCCTCCCTGCGCGTCAGGGTGATGCCATTTCGCGATGGCGTTTTCACCTCTGCTTTACTCCCCGCTTAAACCACAGCGCTGCGGTTATAAAGCAAAGAGAAAAGCGAGATGGGCAATAGAAGGCGGAAAGGTTTGAAGCAGCATGCCGTCGCGCAGCGGCTGCACAAACCCCGCTTCCCTGGGGACAGCGGTCCAGAGAAAAGCTGGGCAGCCGGCAAAGCGGAGGAGCGGAGGGAAAGCTCCTTCCCTAAGGGAAAGCGTGGGCGGGCGCTAATCGTTCCAGAGTCATTTACTGCCATTAAAACCCGGGGATCGGCAGAGTATCAGCTGAAGAGACTTTGCTGAAGACCTTGTTGGGTGGATTAATTCAGTCTGTGGCTGGTACCTTGGCGTCCGCTGAAGTAGTTGTGACCCCTCAGGAGCAAGATTTAGGTTTGCATCCAGAGTGCGCCCATTGCAGAGCAGAATTCAGAAAACCCAAATGAGAGGGGAGGGAGCGAGACCGCGCTCGGCCCCGCGGCCATCCCACGTTCCGAAACTAATGCAAGAAATGTCAGTTCACTCTGGAGCCAGCTCAACCTCTTGAGCTCGCACCAGCGCACGAGAAATGTGGATTTTTGTGGGGTTTGACCTTTGGCTGCTTAACTGGCAGCATCGCTAGGAGGGCTTACCCGTGTGCGTGTACAGGAGGTTTGCAAGAGTTTTCTGCATTTCGGGGGGCTCCCGGGGTGGCGAAACAAACGCCCCAAACCCCGATTTTACTTTCTCTTCTCAATGGCCGTCCCAGCCTGCAGCAGGAAGGATGAGTCAGCGGCAGGAACGCCCTGGTTTGCAATAGCACGGAAATGCGATAAAAATCTTGATGCAGACGCTGGCCCCATGAGCAGATATCATTGACACGCCACAATTAAAATGGACATTAAAATCAGCTCGTCTCTTCAGTAGGCAAGTTAAAAGTTTGGGATTTTGATTCACCTTGGATTGAAGAGAAAATGTTGGAATAGTAAATTTCTTCCCAGAAATACTTTATTTTCCAGAATATTATTGTTATCGTTATTAGGTCTGTTGGTTTTCTGTACTGTTGTTACTCAGAAAAGAAATCAAGCCTCTGCAGCTGAGGGAGGTCATACAAGGAGATAGAGCCTGGCTCTCCACATACCCATTAACTGGACCACTTCAATTCGAAAGCCTTCAGCTCAAGCCCATTGTAAAAACCACCTAGAAAACTTGTAGACGTGACCTGTATTTTCTGAGAGTGAGTTTGCTGCAGATAAAAAACAATTTTCTGCCTGCCAAAAGTGACCTTACAATATTTTATTCTTTACTGACGCATCAGTTTCTCGGGCAGAATTTTTCTTTGTGGCTTTTCTCCCCCTGGATTATAAAGGCACTGAAATATTTTGGATTTAAACTTAGTTGCCACCTAATGTCCCTGTGTACCCAGGCAGTGCTGTCGAGAGGACATGGTTTAGTGATGAGGAGATGATTTAGCGATAAGGAGGTCCTGGTCCTGGCCCCTGCTCCGTCCTGAACTGGCTTAATGGAGATTTGGTGCCACCACACCGAGGTGATGGGATGCGTTCCCGGGTGCCAAACCTCAATAATCTGGTCTATATTCCTCCTTCTTTCAGGCTGATCTATCCATGCAAAGATAAAATTCAAGTGAAGTGGAAATGTAGCTACAAGCCTGGGAGTAGCGCTCGCAGTGTCATTCTGTCTGGGGGATGGATGAGCCATCGCAAACCAGGGACCACAGGAAAGTCGACTGGAAGAAATAATGATAACTTGGTGTTTCCCTGCCTTTTGCAGCTGCTTTTGAATTATTTTCAGGTATTTAAAGTGTTGTTTGGACAGAATGTTGTTCAGAGCAGGGGCTGTTTGTCAAGTCTGAGTCCTTTCACCATCCCACAGATTTGTTTCTGCTTCCTAAAGAGACTGCTGAAATGTTTTCAACAGGAGAACAATAAATGCCAACATTAGCAGGGTTTCCAATGCAAATACCCAGCAAACACCGAGTTTCAAACACCGTGTACAAAATCATTGAGGTTTTGAGGTTTTCCCCCAGAAGCAGTGTGGGAAACGAGCCGGAGCTGAGCACAGCGCCCACCACTTGCGAGGGACGGGAGGCCCCAACTCCGGGCACACGTTGGTGCATCTCCAGGAGCGTGCGAGGCCGTGCAGGGCCACGCAGGATTTGTCCACATGCGGTGACGTTGCCTCGGCCTGATGGGGGTCCTGCTGTCAAGGAGACAGAGGTATCTCTCCAGTGACGAACTGCTACAAGTTTTCATTGCTGATTGATTGATCCAATTAGTTTCCGCTGGACACCACCAGCTTTCTGCTTTTGTTCAGCTTAAAAGCATTTGAAAGAAAGCGAAGATGGGTGATTAACGCCGAGCTCGGTCAGCGAGCTCCCAGGAGCAGGGTCCTGGGGGACCCCGGGACAAACCTCTGCACTGTCTTTATTAAAAATACAGAAATACCTTTGGGAGAAAGGTCTGCCCAGCGGCGTGCAGGGGGAAGCTTCATGCTTGCTTAAAATAAAGTTTGTCGGTATTTTGCTTCATGCCTCCAGCCCAAAATGGAGAGGAATGTCTCAGAGGATGGGGCTGGGAAGCGGGAGATGTCCCAGGTGTGTTCACCGGCTCTGGCTCAGGTGCTGGCCCTTTGCTGTCGCAGCCTTTCTCCATACACAGCCCGTGGAGGGGCATGAATCCCCGACGCGGCAGCAGCTGGGGGTGCCTGGGTCTCTCCAGGGGCTGGGGGGGGCCAGGAGGTCTCTCGAACCCTTTGCACAGGCGCTGCGCTCCTGCAAGCGTGCCAGGACAGCATCCCGGGCTGGTGCGGCCGGCACTGCCTGCCCTGGGTGGAAGTGACGGGGCAGCGGCTGGGAGCAGCGCGCTCCGACGGCGTGAGAACGGGTCGCTGCTGCTTTTGTGGCGGCTCCTTCTTCAGTGACCTTGTTTTTTCATGCCCCGCTGGCAGGTGGCAATAAGAAAGACAGTCTGTTATCTGCTGTGCAGCCGGTGGGGAAAACATAGAGGAAAACCCACAGCAGGTGGGAGATGATGTCTCCCATCCTCCTTATGGGAACAGCCGATTTCTGAGGAGTGGAGCTGACTTTTTCGCTGTGACTTTTCCTTTCTCACCCGCATGCTGCGGGCTGTCCTGGCCTCCGCCGTGCTGGTGGGGCTGGAGGGCTCTCTGCCTTCCCTGGGTTAACCCGGCGGGCAGCACCTGCCCCGCACAGCTCCCCGTTTCCCCAGCCGAGCAACGCGTTTGGTGCCGGCTGCATGCGGGATGCTCCGCTCCCGCGGAGCTGTTAGAAGGTTCAGGTGCCGTGCTGAAGAAATCCAGTGCAGAAAGAGCTTGTGACCTTCCCTGATCACTGCAGCAAGTTATATCGCACCTAGGAGATCAGTTTGGCTGGCAATTAATTTTTTTTATAGATATGATTGCAATTTCTTCTTGACTCGCCCGCTCTGCCGGCGGCCGAGGGGCAGAGCTCGGCGACGGGGAGGTTCGTGGTGGCGGTGCTG
>NW_008794883.1:2248695-2252197 GCF_000699145.1 Aptenodytes forsteri | reverse complement strand
GTTGTGGACTTGAAGGAAATCCGATTTTATTATTTAGAAGTGATCGGTTTGAAATGCCAGCAATTTGATTTTTGAAGATTAAAGCTCATGGTGAAGCAGGGAATTCACAATGGGATCAATGCGGTAATCTTGCTCTTTAATTCGCAACACGTGTTATGATTTCACTGGGCTAATGTATAAATAATAGCACCAATTCAGACATTCTCCTTAAAACCATCAGCGCTTACTCCTTTTTTCTTGGTGGAAGGTTTGCCTGTGAGCTAGACATCCCCAACAAGAGTGTGTGTGTTATAACATCACTACATAATTTCCTTTTTTGAGCAAAATGTCAGTGGAGGGCTGTATCGGGGTATACACACCTGCAGCTTTATGACTCTTCTAATATACTTTAGACCCCTGTTAAACACAGCGAATTGGTTTCCATATGACTTCATTTAATGGCTAGATAAAATTCAGATTACAGTGTGCTACTCGGTAATAAAAATTCATGAGACAATATTTTGTGCAGACAGGATACAGTAAAATCAAAATTATTTCCCTGGTGCTGTGGGGATGTAATAACTCGAAATCCTCTTTAACCTGTACCCCTGCGAGTTTGGTCGTTCCTTGTCGGTGAATTGAATTTGGAAATTCATATTTCCCCTTTTTCTTTTAAAGAGAAACTCAGAATATTTAATTTACTTCTAGTTTTCATAATTTATTTACTGAAGTTATTGTTTTCTGTACTCGCTCCCAGCTCTGGGCAAACCCGTGGGAGACCTGGCGCTGGAAGGCATTGCAAGAAAAGATTTATTTTCTTTATTTTGAGGATGATGACTTAGTTTTATGAGTGACGAGAGAATTGGGGTGCAGGGCAGGCTGCTGGGTGGGTGTCTGGGACAGGGGCCGGGGGTCTCTGTGCGAGGGGCGTATGGGGAGAGGCCCGAAAGAGAAGATGAGAGGTTTCTGCCAGAAAACGGCTTTGCTCTAGCAGGCCCGTCGGCGGACCCCCATGCACGGAATTTTGAGGATGATGACTTAGTTTTATGAGTGACGAGAGAATTGGGGTGCAGGGCAGGCTGCTGGGTGGGTGTCTGGGACAGGGGCCGGGGGTCTCTGTGCGAGGGGCGTATGGGGAGAGGCCCGAAAGAGAAGATGAGAGGTTTCTGCCAGAAAACGGCTTTGCTCTAGCAGGCCCGTCGGCGGACCCCCATGCACGGAGGAGCGGTGATCGCCGACGGAGCAGCACCCACGCACCGTGAGGAGGAGTTCGGGGTGTTGGCAGAGCACGCCCGCTGCGCTGGTGAGCTCCGGCTCATAAAGCTCATAAACTTGCTTCTTCATAAATACCTAATGAAGGTCTCGCTTCCATCATTTAGCGATGGAAGGTGCTTTTTTTAAAAAAAAGGGGGTGAGCTCCGGCTCATAAAGCTCATAAACTTGCTTCTTCATAAATACCTAATGAAGGTCGCTTCCATCATTTTAGCGATGGAAGGTGCTTTTTTTAAAAAAGCCACGCGCCCCCCCATGCAAGAGGCGGGGTTTTCCTGGCCACCAGTCGGCAGCCACATTAAGACGTGACTCGCCGTGCTAGCGAAGGCGAATGAACTCCGATTGCCGCCTGCAACCGTAAGTTCTGTTTTACTGAGCTATCATGGAGCAGCTGACATTTATCCGACCAAGCTGTACGGTACCTGAGGTGCCTCAGTGAACGCCCACCCTACGCGGGGAGGCTGGGGTGTTCGGGTACGCCTCCCCGTGACCTGCGCTCTCCTGCTGCGGCAGGGACCCATGGAGAGATAGGCGTTCAGCGCGATGCAGCTTTGGCCCCGCAGGGAGAGCGGGACAAATCCTGCCGTGCCTGGGAAAGGTCTAAAGCATCAACACAGCATAACATAAAAGAGAATTAAAGGACATCCATGAACGAGGGGAGAGAGAGGGCGTTCTGACTCATTGATACAGCAGTGTAAGGTGGTAAAAGACTACTTTAAAAGCTCCTTAAATAGTAGTAACTCTTACTGATTTTGATATTCTTCCCAGACTAAAAGATATGTTGGGGGAAAAAACTGCCGTGAAGCCACTCAAATTGTGCACAAGTGTTTGGGATGTGATAATAGTTACGGGGAAGCTGCAGGCAACACGTACAGGGATCCTCTGAAACCCCTGCAGCATTAATGGACGAACCCATGGCCGGGGGCTCATCACTACTCTTGTCCAGCTGCGGGTGCATCCTCTGGGAATTAAAATATTCCTACCTATCAACTCCCGGGGCCCCTTTGGCAATAACCAGCCATCTGAGCCAGTTCCCTCCAGGGCAGGTTTTCACCATCAGAATGGGCCGTGCCCTGGGGGAGGTAGTTAATTAGTGGTATTTCTCCCTGGGTGTCAGCTGAAGGATGGGAGCGGTTTTGGGCAGTGCCCGCGGCGCGGTCCGGTGGGTGCAAGCCTGGCCATCGTCCTCCGCTGCACCCTGTTCGCTGCCAGCCAGCCCGACCAGCCACGGGCGCTGCAGGGTCCGGCTGCCGTCTGACCCAGCGCTTTGGAAGCACAGGGCGGTGTAATTCCTCTGCCCTTTAAAAGTCAGCTTGCTGGAAGAAAAATATTAAATCCAGAGGAAGTGATATAGTTAGGATCACCAGACTTCTGTAGCTGGGAAACTTTCTTTTTCAATCGACTAAATCACTTTTTGGTAGGAAAACAAAAGGAATTGAGCATTGAGGAATTTTCACATGAAATGAACGCACAGGGGTTTTAATTTTTTCCTGTTTGCACGTGAAGCCAGTAGACTGCTGTAGTTTTTCTTGGCACAGCCAGACTGTTACGAAAGAGAAGCCAGAGCTGGTGTGAGTAGCGTACCCTGTAGGTATGGGGTGATGATAAAGGGGTGCCTGTGTCTGGGGGCTCGGGGTGTCTGAAGGCTTTCTTCTATTGAATTTACCAGCGTGGTGCTGCCGGGGCTCCTCGATGCCACCATCCCCTCCAGCAGCGCCCCGGGCTGTTGCCTGCCTCCGTTCCTGAGGCAGAAATCCATCATTCCTTACTCCTGCCTCCTCAGCAATTGTTTTGGAGAATCACATTACCTGGTTTTGCCTTGTGCAATTTAGCACATCTAAACACGTCTGCGTTTAGGTTCACCCTCCTGCTTTGAGGAGGAGGCTCTCTGAAACACAGGTTGTTTTTTCCTTTGGCTCTATCCAGTTATTTCCATCTTGTGCTCTGCAGCACGAATCTATCCCGCCACTCCTGACGTGCTGCCGGTGAGCTTTAACCTCGTGGCAGGGCTCTCAAAGCCGGTGAGGTCCTGGCTGGTGCCCTCACACGGGGAAAACCTTCACAAAACGCCAACCCTGCTGGTGGGGGGGCTTAAAAAAGGAGGAGTGCAGAAACCCACGCCGCGGGGGTGCATTCGTTTCAGACGTTGAAAAGGGGGGGTCTGGTCTGTGCGCCGTGTCGTCATCAGTGGCGTCTTGGTTTGGGTGCTCTTGTTGCACAACCAAAGGCGGTCCCCGCGTATAGCAGATGT